>NW_012117766.1:470187-531714 GCF_000951035.1 Colobus angolensis palliatus
TATACAAATTGTATATATATATATAACATATATCTAAATATACATACTCTAAGGAATTTTTCTAGCCACATCAGAGCTATTGAGAGTTTAAATTAAACCTTTGAGTATTATTTGGTTTATTTAGATATTTATTTAGTCTTTCATTGAACATTTGTAATCATTTTTGATAAATGCCAAGGAGTGCAAATTCTTGGTCACAGGATATGTCTATGTGGTGTTTTAGTAGGTTTTAGCAAATTTGTTTTCCAAGTGATTGTATAAATTTATACTCCCACTATCTTTATATTTTCAGTTTATTTTCAAATTTTAAATACTCATTTAATTACGTATTTTAAATTCAATTATAAATTATATTAGTTATTTTAATAAGTGCATAATATTTCAATTGAATTTATGACTTTTCCCAGAGTATTCCAAATCCTTGAAGTTATACTCAAAGATTATTATTATATCTTATCTTGAGTAGTCAATAAATAAACTAACATTTTCCATTAAAATGGTAAGAGGAAAATTCAACAAGCTGATTTCTTCAGCACTGCGTGAGCTTCTGTCATTTTTTTCGAGGGTGAGTCTATCCATATTTGTATGTGTGTGTCATCCTCTGATAATTTTGTACATTCAAATCTACCTTTTCTCCAATAGTTTTGTTTACTCCCATTTTTAAATTGTTAACTCTTTCTTCTCCCACCCCTACTTCTGTACTTGCTCTGTTACCCTCTGTATTAGTCTTTCATGCTTCTAATAAAGATATATCTGAGACTGGGCAATTTACAAAAGATAGAGGTTTAATTGGACTCACAGTTCCACATGGCTGGGGAGGCCTCCCAATCATGGTGGAAGGCAAGGAAGAGCAAGTCATGTCTTACATGGATGGCAGCAGGCAAAAAAAGGCAACTTGTGCAGGGAAACTTCCCTTTTTTAAAACATTAAATCTTATGAAACTTATTTGCCATCACACGAACAGCAAGGGAAAATACTGCCCCCATGATTCAATCACCTCCTACCAGGTCCCTCCAACAACACATGGGAATTCAAGATGAGATTTCAGTGGGGTCACAGACAAATAATATAATTCCACCTCTGACCCCTCCCAAATCTCATGTCCTTACATTTAAAAACCAATCATGCCTTCCCTAAAGTACACCAATGTCTCAACTCATTTCAGCGTTAACTCAAAAGACCACGCAGTCCAAAGTCTCATCAAGACAAGGCAAGTCCCTTCTGCATATGAGCCTGTAAAATAAAAAGTAAATTAGTTACTTCCCAGACCCAGTAGGGGTACCCAGGCATTGGGTAAATACAGCCATTCCAAATGGGAGATATTGACCAAGACAAAGGGCCCTCAGGCCCCATGCAAGTCTGAAATCCAGCAAAACAGTCAAATCTTAAAGCTCTAAAATGATCTCCTCTGACTCCATGACTCATGTTCAGGTCACACTGATGCAAGATGTGGCTTCCACAGCCTTGGGCAGCTACACCCCTGTGACTGCAGGGTATAGCCTCACTCCTGGTTTCTTTCACAGGCTGACATTGAGTGTCTATGGCTTTTCCAGGCACGTGGTGCAAACTGTAAGTGGATCTACTATTCTGGGGTCTGGAGGAAAGGGGTTGATTCTCTTTCCACAGCTTCACTAGGAGGTGCTCCAGTAGGGACACTGCGTGGGGGCTCTGACCACATTTCCCTTTCACACTGCACTAGCAGAGATTCTCCATGAGGTCCCTTCCCCCTGCAGCAAACTTCTGCCTGAGTATCCAGGTGTTTTAATACATCCTCTGAAATCTAGGTGGAGGTTCCTAAACCCCAGTTCTTGACTTCTGTACACTTGCAGGCTCAACACCACATGGAAATTGCCAAGGCTTGGGGCTTGTACCCTTTGTAGCATGGTCCAAGTTCTATGTTGGCCCCTTTCAACCCTGATTAGAGTGACTGGAATGCAGGGAACCAAGTCCCTAGGCTGTACACAGCACAGGGACTCTGGGCTCAGCTCATGAAACCATTTTTTTTTTTTCTTCTAAACTTCCAGACCTGTGATGAGAAGGGTTGCTGTAAAGACCTCTGACATGCCTTGGAGACATTTTTTCCATTGTCTTGGTGATTAACATTTAGCTTCATTACTTAGGAACATTTTTGCAGGCCACTTGAATTTTTTCTTAGCAAATGGGATTTTCTTTTTTTTCACATTGTCATCCTACAAATTTTCTGAACTTTTATGCTGCTTCTCTTTTAAAACTGAATGCCTTTAACAGCACCCAAGTCACCTGTGGAATGCTTTGCTGCCTAGAAATTTCTTTTGCCGGATACCCTAACCCATCTCTCTCAAGTTCGAAGTTTTACACATTTATAGGACCGGGACAACATGCCACCAGTCTCTTTGCTAAAACGTAACAAGAGTCACCATTGCTCTAATTCCCAACAAGTTCCTCAACTCCAACTAAGACCACTTCAGCCTGGATTTTATTGTTCATATTATTTTCAGCATTTTGGCTAATACCATTCAACAAGTCTCTAGAAAGATCCAAAGTTTCCTACATTTTCCTGTCTTCTTCTGAGTTCTCCAAATTGTTCCAACATCTTCCTGTCACCCAGTTCCAAAGTAACTTTCATATTTCTGGGTATCTTTTCAGTAATATCCCACTTTACTGGTACCAGTTTACTGTATTAGTCTGTTTTCATGCTGCTTATAAAGACATACCAGAGACTGGGAGATTTACAGAAGAAAGATGCTTAATTGGAATGATGGTTCCATGTGACTGGGGAGACCTTGCAATCATGGCAGAGAGCAAGGAATAGCAAGTCATGTCTTACATGAATGGCAGCAGGCAAAAAGAGAGCTTGTTCAGGCAAACTTCCCTTTTTAAAACCATCAGATCTCATGAGACTTATTCACTATCACAAGAACAGCATGGGAAAGAAAGGCCTGCCTCCACGATTCAATTCCTTCCTAATGGATACCTCCCAAAACACATGGGAATTCAAGATGGTGTTTGACTAGGGACACAGCCAAACCATATTACTCTCTGAAATCCTTCATCGTAAACAAGCATTAAGTATTCTGCTCCACCATGTCCTGATGTTTCTTATGTTAAACTTGGTGCGTCTTATATAAACTCTCCTTGTGAATACTTTCTCCCTTGTGAAATAGTCAGCTGAATACTGCTCATTTTTATAAGTACAGTGAGTCTAGAGTCTGGATCAACATTATTTCCTTTTCTATTCACTCATTCAAATAATTAGAGTTCTATTGTTATCCAGAATTCTATTTTGAAATTTATACTATCTTATTCTTCCTCTTTTCGAACCAACAATTACTGGCATCTAGGAACTCCACACTGTCCTTCGGTCTTCTTTATTTCACATTATTTTTTATTCAACCAGAGAAGAACATATATCTCCATCTTATCATCACCTTTTCCATGACAGTTATTTTCCCTTCTGATACATTTATACAATGATTCTTAATTTTGAATTAACCCTTTTTTTTACTGTTATACATAACTTCTGAGAAGTTCTATGTAAAATTATATAGCCCAAAAGATTGTGACCATTGTAAAGTTATGACTTTTAAACTCAATATGGAAGGAAATCTCTTTAAATGTGGGCAAACTTGTTTCCTCACACCATATAGCATCTATTAAAAACTTGTGTCTTGTCTTCCCCAATTCCTTGGTGCCGTTTCATTTTTTTTTTTTTTTAAGCTGACAAATGTCCTTTGCAAACAATACATACAGAAAATTGAGGCTGGATTAGGGAGCAAGATAATGTCTTACTATCCTGGAATGTTTCTCTGTACAATCAGTCTTCATTATAATTGCCTTTGTTCAGAGGATCTGGACTACGGCAGAATTTGAGATACACATTGAAAATGATCTCATAACAACAGACACACTTTTTCATCCTTGAGCAAGTATTTTCAATTGCTGCTTTTCTTTATGCTTTTCTACGTGAATTATTTAAAATTTATTGAGACACTTCAATTAAAATTTTCCTTAGGGCTTCATCCTTTCACATTTATTTAAGACAATCTTACTCATGCTATGGATTAAGCTTTCTCTTTTTCAGTTTTTGATATAGTGTCACTTTTTTTTTTCAACTTTTATTTTAAGTTCAGGTGTACGTGTGCAGACTGTGCAGGCTGTCACATAGGCAAATGTGTGCCATGGTTTGCTGCACAGATTATCCCATCACCTGGGTATTAAGCCCAGCATTTATAAGCTACATTTCCTGATGCTCCCTCCCTGATCTGACAGGCCCCAGTGTGTGTTATTCCTCTCCATGTGTCAATGTATTCTCATTCTTCAGCTCCCACTTACAAGTGAGAACAGGCAGTGTTTGGTTTTCTATTCCTGTATTAATTTGCTGAGAATAATGGCTTCTAGCTCCAACCATGTTCCTGCAAAGGACATAACCTGTTTCCTTTTTATGGCTGCATATGATTTCATGGTTCAGATTTCTTTATCAAGTCTCTCATTAATAGGCATTTAGGTTGATTCCACATCTTTGCTCTTGTAAATAGTGTTAACAATGAACATATGCACACCTGTATCTTTGTAATAGAATGATTTATATTCCTTTGAGTATATACCTAATAACGGGACTGCTGAATCAAATGATATTTCTGTCTCCAGATCTTTGAAAAATTACCACGTTGTCTTCCAAAATGGTTGACCTGATTTACTCTTCCACCAACAATATAAAAGTATTCCTTTTTCTCCGCAATTGTGCCAGCATCTGTTGCTTCTGAACTTTTTAAATAGTCACCATTCTGACTGGTGTGAGATGATATCTCATTATGATTTTTTTTTTATTTTTTCTTTCCTCTACTTATCAGTGGTGTTGAGGCTTTTTTATATGTGTGTGTTTGCAGTATGTATGTTTTCTTTTAGAATTGCCTGTTTTTGTCCTTTGCCTAACTTTTAGTGATTTTTTTTTCTTGTAAATTTGTTTAAGCTCTTTGTAGGTGTCTCCCATTCTGTAGGTTGTCCACTCTTTTCTTTTGCTGTTCAGAGGTTCTTCAGTTTAATTAAATTCCAATTGTCAATTTTTGCTTTTGTTAATTGGTTTTGGCATTTTCATCATGAAAGCTTTGCCTGTGCCTATGTTCTGAAAGGTATTGCTTAGATTTTTTTTCTAGGGTTTTTATAGTTTTGAATTTTATATTTACTTTTTGTATATGGTGTAAGGAAGGAGTTCAGTTTCAATTTTCTGCATATGACTAGCCAGATCTCCCAGCAGCCTTTATTATGGAATCTTTTCTTAATTGTTTGTTTTTGTCAGGGTTGTCGAGTTATTTACTTCTGAGTTATTTATTCTGTTTCATTGGTCATATGTTTTTATACCAGTAGCATGTTATTTTGAGTCCTGTAGCCTTACAGTATAATCCGAAGTCAGGTTGTGCTGATATGGGAGGCGGGCAGGGAAGTGCTGGGTAGAGAAGTGTGGGGTCTGTGACTAGGGTTCCACCCTTGGGCCTGTGCCCATGGACCTAGGTAAGGACAGGCATTTCTGTTTTTGTGTCCAAATGTTGCATTTGCTAAGCAACCTGGCCCACCACATGCCCGATCCTGTGCCTATAAAAACCCCAAGACCCCAGTAAGCACACACACACATTTGTTGGATGTTGAGAGAAACACACTGACAGAAGAATACACTGACTCTGGCAGGACATCAATGGCAAAATGATGCAGATGACATGGAATTCAGCGAGAAATGGTCAGAGGAGAGTCAGCCACTGAGCAGCTCGATTCCAGGGGAAGACCACCTTTCCACTCGGTCTCCCTTCTGGCTCTCATCTACCTGCTGAAAATGACTTCCACTACTCAATAAAATCTTGCACTCTTTCTCCAATCCCACGTGTGATCCAATTTTCCTGGTACACTAAGGCAAGAACCCTAGAATACAGAAATCCCTCTGCCCTTGTAATAAGGCAGAGGGTCTAATTGAGCTGATTTACACAAGCTGCCTGCAGACAGCCAAACTGAAAGAGCACACTGTTTCACATGCCACTGGGGCTTCAGGAGCTGTAAAGACTCAACTCTATATGCTGTGATGTGGTCAAAGCCCACACTCCCCATGACCTGACCTTCTGCATGCTCCCCCTAGGGGTTTGAACTGTGGGGTACCAAAGAAGTGAGCCACACCCCCATCACACATCCTGCAAGGGGGATAAAAGAACTTTCACCATTTCAAATGGGGGCTCGTCCAAGATCCTGGAAGGTGAGTGAAAATAAAAATTATCAGATCTTCCTCTTTTCCACAACCCTGCCACTGCTCTCCTTTCCCTGCAGGTTGAGGGCTCTGTTTCTCTTCAGAGTTTTAACCACCTTAACTGAGGCAGATAAAACACTCAGACTTATTTATTTAATTTCTTCTTTCTCTCTCATGTTTTGAAAAGGCTCTCATCTTTTCCTTTATATTGTTAGGAGTTTTTTCTACTGGCTGTGGCAATGTTATTAAGTAAAATGAGCATTTGGCTCAGTCCCAAAGGTGGAAGTCAGACCACCTGTTTTAGAGGCACCATCTCAGCCTCCTCTCTCTGTCAGTCACAGGCACACAGACCTCAGGGCACCTCCCCTTACCATTTCTGTTCCCAGCTGGAGTGCCTGGGCATGTCCACAGCCAGCAAAGGCTGAGCCCAACAGCGATGAGGTGGAGCAGGAGAAAACCAGGACCCCAACAAGCCTATGGGTGGGCACTTCTCACTTGCTGTGCCATCGGAATGTTTTTTTTCCCCTGGCCAAGGAATTCAACCTGTTCTAAACTGGGGTAAAGATATGGGATTAAAGGGAGCCACTTGCAATGAGCAAGAAGTTCTTCCCCCAGGATCTCCCTCCCCTTTTACACTTTAAATTATTTTTCTCTTTTTTTGTTTTCTAAGAAAGAGGGCTTCCTCTCCCTAGTACTCTGTTTCTTTTTCTTTTTTTTTTTTTTAATTATACTCTAAATTCTGGGATATATGTGCAGAAAGTGCAGGTCTGTTACATAGATATACATGTGCCATGGTGGTTTGCTGCACCCATCAACCTGTCATCTACATTAAATATTTCTCCTAATACTATCTGTCCCCTAGCCCCACACCCCGACAGGCCCCAGTGTATGATGTCCCCTCCCTGTGTCCGTGTATTCTCATTGTTCAACTCCCACTTATGAGTGAGAACATGTGTTTGGTTTACTGTTCTTCTGTTAGTTTGCTGAGAATTCTGATTTCCAGCTTCATCCATGTCCCTGCAAAGGACATGAGTTCATCCTTTTTTATGGTTGCACAGTATTCCATGGTATATATATGCCACAGTTTCTTTATCCAGTCTATCACTGATGGGGATTTGGGTTGGTTCCAAGTCTTTGCTATTGTGAATAGTGCTACAATAAACATACATATTATGTGTCTTTATAGTAGAATTATTTATAATTCTTTGGGTATATACCCAGTAATAGGATTGCAGGGTCAAATGATATTTCTGGTTCTAGATCCTTGAGGAATCACCACACTGTCTTCCATAATGGTTGAGCTAACAAAATAAAACATGAAGACAAATTTAGATCACTCTGAGCAGCTTCAGCCTCTCACATGCTCCCTCCTAGAAATCTTTGCCCTAAACAAGCCCCAATCCCACTCTTGCTCCTCCAACAGATGCTTGGCAAATTTGGCCCCAGTAAGGTCCTACTCCCCTTTTCCCTACAGGATGTAAAACAAATTAAGGGTGATCTTGGCAAGTTTTCAGATGACCTTGACAGATATATACAGGCTTTCCAGAATTTTATCTAAATATTTGAACTCTCCTAGAGAGATGTTGTGTTGCTTTTGAATCAGACCCTGACAGACACTGAGAAACACATCCCTCTACAAGCAGCAGAGAATTATGGGGATGACCTTTGTATCTCATATACAGGGAAGGGAGTGAATACTATCTACCAAGAAGAGAAGCAGTACCAGTGAATGACCCTAAATGGAATCCCAATGACAATTTGGAAGACTGGAAGAGGATATACATTCAGGTGTGCATAATGTGATACTTATGTAGGACTAGAACCAAGCCCCTCAATTACACTAAGTTATTCATGATCAACCAGGGATTTGATGAAAATCCCACTGTTTTCTTGTAAAGACTAAGAGAGGCCTTGGTAAAACACACCCCTCTATCTCTTGATTCAGTCAAGGGACAGCTGATCCTAAATAATAAATTTATTACTAAGGCAGCTCCTGATATTAGAAGAAAGCCACAAAAACAGGAACTAGGGCTAGATAGTACTTTAGATAACCTCCTGAAAGTAGCCAAAAAACCTTGGACTTTTATAATAGAGACAAGGAGGCCCAGGAAAGAGAAGAAATACAGGAAAGAGTTAGAAGCTTTAATGGCCACAATGCAAGCCCAGTAGCCCCAGAGTTCCCAGGGTACACCTGGCAAATGCTAAGGATATGACAAGAATAGTTATCTCTCTTCTAAAGTGTAACTCCTCCCATTCAAGGTTTAATTTCTCTCACCAGGGTGAAATAGCTTGGAGCACAATGATGGTAGTATATTTCAATTATTATCTCCACAATCTTCAGCGTAGATTCTTTCCTTGTATAATACACATGTTCAACCTATGCATACAAAATCTTATAAAACTTTGTTTGTTTTTTCACACCTAGAAGCCATCAAACTCCAAATGGTCAGGCAACTGGGGCCTCAGATAATGGTTTCCCTTTGCCAAGAACCCTTAGGTAGACCTCTGGGAGGGATCTGACTGCTGCTTTTCCCCAAAAAGTGCCTCCTGTCAGCAGGAAGTAGCTAAGACTGGTCATAGTCCATATTCTAGCAGCAGTTACATGTACCTCTTCAGAAGGGAGAAATGATACACGAGGGAGGCAGGGAAGTGCTGAGTAGAGAAGGGTGGGGTCCCTGACTGGGGCTCTACCCTTGGGCCTGTGCCCATGGACATAGGTGAGGACAGGCATTTCTGGTTTTGTGCCCAAATGTTGCATTTTCAAGACCACCCTGGCCTATCACACTCTTCATTCTGTGCCTGTCAATACCGTGAGACCCTAGGAGGCACACACACAAGCCACTGACCATTGAGTGAAATACACTGGCAGAAGAATATACCATCAGACTCTGGCAGGCTATTGACAACAGAATGATGCAGACTAGTTGGAATTTGGCCGGCAGCAGTTGGAGGAGAGCCTGACCACTGAGCGGCCCGACACCAGGAGAAGACCACCTTTCTACTCCATGTCCTTTCTGGCTACCATCCATTTGCTGAGAGCTACTTTTACCACTCAATAACACCTTGCACTCATTCACTAAGCCCATGTGTGATTTGATTATTCTGGTACACTAAGAGGAGAACCCTAGGATATAGAAAACCCTCTTCCCTTGGGATTAGGAGAGGGTCTAATTGAGTTAATTAACCCAAACCACCTGGGGACAGCCAAACTGAAAGCACACACTGGTACATACACCCACTGGGGCTTCAGGGGCTGTAAACACTTAACCTTAGATGCTGCCATGGAGTAGGAGCCCACATTCTCCACAATCTTCCTGTCTGCTTGCTCCCCTTAGGGGTTCGAGCTTCAGGACACCTAAGAAACGAGCCACGTCCCCATAACACACCCTGTGAGGGGGATAAGGGAACTTTTCCCATTTCAGTATGATACCTCTACCTATGTTCTTTTTGCTTAGGATTGCCTTAGCTATTTGGGCTATTTTTTGGTTCTATAAAATTTTAAAGTAGTTTTCCCGATTCTATGAAGAATTTCAATGGTAATTTAATGGAAATAGCATTGAATCTCTAAATTACTTAGGCAATATGGCCATTTTTACAATATTGATTTTTCCTATCCATGAGCACAGGATGTTTCTCCATTTATTTGTGTCCTCTTTGATTTCTTTGAGCAGTGATTTAATAGTTCTCCTTCAAGAGGTCCTTCACCTCCCATTTTTATATTTTAACTTTATAATAATTATTTTACCTTAAATTTATTTTTGTTTTAGGCTAATATTTCATATGACTAATTGGTTGTATCACTATGTTTATTTGAATATACTCTAATTTTCTCACTAAGTTGCAATTTTACAGATCTCATAAACACACACAAACAGATACACACATGTTTATACTTATGGTGAATTCTAAAACTTGTTTTCTACTTTAAGAATCTATATTAATGTTCCTTTGGAACGACTTTAATCTTAATATTTGATTGTAAGGTTTAATTTATTATATTTAAATGTTGATGAGATTGATGCCATATATACAAAGTGTTTAAATATACTCTACCAAAAAAGAGATATTCATAGATAGAATGTGATCCTTAAAAAATTAGTAAAATTTGAATCCATAACATAGATGATTAGTTTTATTATGGATGAGGTGCTTTTTCCATTTATAAGTAGAAAATAACAACAATAGGCAATTGTGCTAAGTTTATAGTTTGTTACTTGCATGCTGCAGAATTTATTGTTGATGGATTCTGCATTATATATGTTGTTATTGTTTATACTAAGCTAGTCAACTTAATGTTGACATTTCTCCTGTATTTTGAGTAATTTCTAAAGCTTTTCAATGAATGATTTTTCTTTAATGTGACTTCTGAATTTTATTTAATTCTTGTTGCTGATTTAATTCTCTATATTACAAAATTTTTTATTCATTTAACTCACTTTTAAATTTTTAAAGTGTTTTGCAAAATAGTGGCATTAGTTGCTTTTGCCTGCCTATCCATTTTTCCTCTTACAACATCAAAACTCTTCTTTGGTAAATACTCTTGTTCCATTGCTTATAGTTTTAACTTGAGTCAATTAATGTTCCTCTCCTTCAGTCTGTGGCAATCTATTGTGGAAATTTGACTTTTAATAGAAGAACTCAATGAAGAGATAGTCAATGCCTAGTAACTTTACTAGTTCTTATTCGTTCTGAGACATAATTCTTCAGTTTTTCCTTTAATTGGTCAGCTGCCCAATACATTTATTAAATGTATTGTATTGGGCATATATTAGCCAAATTCAATTGATATTGTCAGCAATCATTATATAGCAAAAGATATAGAGTCAAGTAAGCCTAAGTTTTGATGATAATAACTTTTAATTTGTTATTCAGCTGACAAGGGGCAAATTGCAGTGGAAATCTCATTGATTTTCTGTGATGTAAAAGTAACACCTCAGAGTAGCTAATTTGTTATCACCTGTGGTCACATAAAACCCTATGCTTACTTTAGGAAAATGTTCTGAATGATTGGGTAGCCAAATGTATAGAATAATTGGAAGAGGATAAGGAATTCTCTAATCATGAAGGGAAAAAGAAGGCTGAAAACTAGATTAAATAAAACAAAAGAACAGCATACTCAAATCCTTAATTTCTCACTACCAGTCATAAAATCTTAGAGTTGTTATACAAAGAAAAAATCATACTTCTAGGCACTGGATTGAAATTACTGGGGAAAAAAAAGTCACTGTTACTTTTTTGTGTGTAATTAATTGGAACAACAATTGAATTCAAATCCCATCTAGTTTTCTGACATGATGGTTAAGGAAATCCAAATAATCAGGATTGGGACATATGTGCAGATTCAAAAATTACACTTGTAAATTAACATTACAGATTTGATTGAACTGCCTTAACTCAGCCCTGAATTCATTTCCAAATAATTCTTATTAAACTTTGCCTTTGGAGCAGCCTCTGAACAATTCACTGGGCTAGCCTGGGAGTGGAGGGGAGAAAAATGTAAAGTTGCCATTCTGTAGCATCTTGATAGCTCGTTGTGCCAGCAGTCTTTCTTTTATTTTTATTAACTAAATCAATGGACCACTAGCAGACGGCAGAAGTTATTATTTTAACTGTCTCCCGTGATTTCTCTCTCTTGGATTAATGTCCTATCTTGTTGATTGTGCTCCAGTAATAGTTTGTGGGGACAAGGGAACATATCTTTTTGCATCTTCTTCTCATCTTTTGGTAGAAGTTGTATCTCTTCTTAATGTTGTTGACTTCTGAGTATGACCTATGCTACTCACATCCAAATGCTGGTGATACTGAGGGAGTGCATTTGCTTGTTTTGAGGCAACTCTTCAAGGACTCCTTGTCCATGCCAATCCCTAGTGTGAGGAATCCAGGCAAGCTGAAGCTTCGCCCTTCGTGGCTTCTCTAGAGTGTGATCTGCCTTTCATTGCAAACTCTAGCTGCAGTGCTTTCCTCCTCTAGCAGATGGCCCTTTTGAGAACTGAAAATGGCAATTTGAAGACTGGCTACTTCTCACAAATTCTTCTGAATCCACATAAACTCATGTTAATTTACTATATCCAATTTAAAATACGTTGTTTCTGCCATCCAAATATGTTCTGCTTTTCTCTATATAGTCCCTGCTATTTATGGGACAACAATAATCAGATATTAGACACAAAATAAAGTATAACTTAGGGAATGGAGGAGTTCAGATGGATGAGGGGAGAAACAGATTCTTATTTCCTGAGAAGACAGCGTGCTCTTTCCCTAGTTGCTTTTATATAGACAACAGAGTGTGTGGAGATGGTGGAAAACTATTCAGTTTCTTCTAGAATACCACTGCTTTGTAAATCTTCGACTGCAGTCTTTGACAATCTTTCAAATTGAATAGTGAAGCCCCTTCACTCTTTATACTTAAGCTGTGAGCTAACCATATGCTTTTTTTTGCATTATTCTTCAGCAATAATGATTGGAAATGGCTATTATGTAAGGAATCAACTATATGTCCCAAGTTTTTAAATGTAATAAAACCTTACATCACCAAATTCCAAAGTGGACAAATCTAAATTTGTTGTGATCCGAAGTAAAATGTAGATGTAAAATAGAAATACATAGAGTTTTTACTCATTAAATGTAGCAGAAATAGTGCATTTAACACCTTAAGAACAGTTCTTAGCAATGAATTTTGAGACTATTGACTAAAGAAGCAAAACAATGTTATATCAGACTTAACCTGCCCCTGTAGATGTGATTACTAGAGATCTTGTGTTTCCTTAGTTGAGTCAGATTTCTAGTGTAAATCTGTATGCAAACTTGGTGCCTAAATGCCATTGGATGGACAGATATCACATGCTCTTTGAAGATGTTTGGATTCAAATACATTAAATTCAGAAAGATTCTGAAGTGCTTAGTTAGCTTAACAAATATATCAAAAATCCATATCTTATTATTGTCTCTGAAAGATACTAGACTTTGCTTTCTTTACCAACACTTTAAATAAGGAAGATATTTGCCAAAAAAACACAGATTACCAAAAATGCACCTACGAATAATGAACTAAACAGTTCCAGTTGAAATGTGTTCTCCAATTTTAGTATGTCTGGGTGGGTTACAGATATAGAATCCAAATATAAAAACCATAGCAAAGTTTTAAAAAGAAGCAAAGTTGCTATGAGTAACATGATGGGTATAAAGACAGGCACAGTAATCCAATCATCTTCAAAGAAATGTCTGATAGGATATAATAAAGTATAGATCCATAGGAAAGAAATTTTTAGGCCATCCCCCCAAGGAATTATTTGTTTTATATAAATATACACAATTAATAACTGAATTAATTATGTTATTATTGTTATTGTATTATATTTTCTTATACAACTTAGTATGTCTGATCTATTACAGAGTCACCATGTTTTTTTCAGTTAATGTCTGAGTCTTATTATCAACTACTGAAATAAATAGAACTAACTGTTCGAAAAAGCCTGATGTCCACATTGTGACATACTGAGATCCTTTCTGAACTGTTTCACTAAAGGGACCAGTGATCTTGCATTTATGTTTCTGCACAATTAAGCTTTGAAGAAAGAAAAAAAATACAGAATTGTTGAAAATTGTTAGATGTTGGATCTTATCTAGTTAAAATCCTTAATCTTTCAGGATCTAAAATAACACTGGTCTGCTGGTGTCAGTGGAACTCCAGAGTGTCAAGAGACAAATTGAGTTTACATGAGTGCTACATGGCAGGCACAGGTGAACTCAAGTCTTTTTGGTGGTCATTTTTCAGATCTTAAATTCAGAATTATAATTGGTACACTATAATCTGCAAACATTTAAACATGGCTACTGATGTGTGGATAAAATTTATATTTCCAGAAAGGGTCAAACGGAAATTATTAAAGTTATTGTTTCAAAAATAGTTGACCGGCCGGGCGCGGTGGCTCAAGCCTGTAATCCCAGCACTTTGGGAGGCCGAGACGGGCGGATCACGAGGTGAGGAGATCGAGACCATCCTGGCTAACACGACGAAATCCCGTCTCTAGTAAAAAAAATACAAAAAAAAAAAAAAAAAAAAAACTAGCTGGGCGAGGTGGCCGGCGCCTGTAGTCCCAGCTACTCGGGAGGCTGAGGCAGGAGAATGGCGTAAACCCGGGAGGCGGAGCTTGCAGTGAGCTGAGATCCGACCACTGCACTCCAGCCCGGGCGACAGAGCGAGACTCCGTCTCAAAAAAAAAAAAAAAAAATAGTTGACCAAAAGCCATATCTCATTTCCAAAAGAATTCCCAAGATATCCAACCATCAATGACTTGAAAGGTTGACTTCTCTCATGCCTCTTTTTAATATTGCAGTAGATTTCAAGGAAAAGTTTGATAGTTTTGGGAAAATTACATTTGTTTATTATTTACATAATTAAATTAAAATAACATATTTCTTCAAATTATTTTACTTTCCTCCGAGCACATAGGAAGATCACTTTGCCCCACCCCCCAGCATTCAGATAGGACCATGTGGGTGAGCTCTGGACAGTTGTGGGCAGAAATGAAACACAATATTATTAGGATTAATGAAAAAACATAATTACAATAATTTACACACTTTCCTATCCTGAAAATACATGTTCCAGCATGGCTGGAAGTGACACATTCCAAAATAGTTGTGCCACATGACGGAAAAACTCCATATTCCTGACTATGTCAATTAAAATATAGCTGCCCAAGAAATCCACCAATCCACCAGTCCAGAGTCATCTGTATCACACTATGTGTAAGCAAGAAATTAATCTTTGTCATACAAATTTACTAGGATTTTAAGGTTGTTTTATTAACTTATCCTAATGAAACAAACGTGGAGCTACTTCTCAGTTCCTTTTTATAGTTACTCAGTTCTCCTAATGACTGCTGTTGATTTTTCACTCTTCTCATATTAAAAATAAAAATAAATGGCAGAAGTTTACTGTCTTTCATAAGAGATATTTCCATCTTGTTTCAGATATATATCTGCTCTCTGTTTTATCTTAATTTTTTTCATATGATATATGCTCCAAGGAACTTGTCTATCTTACAGTTCTCACAGCACATAAACCTGGTAAACTGTATTGACCAAATCATGCTGACATTTTCTATATGTTGGAAAATAATAGTTACCTTATATGCTTTTGTAAGACACAGAGCTTCCAGAAGTTGGGGAATAAATCACACATGCACAAACACATACACACCAATTCTGAGACTTGCCACTTGAGTCTCTCATAATGCAATTATGTGAAATTTTAGGAGCTAGCCACCAAATTGAAGGATAATTTTCTATCACTTCAAACTGAAATTATTATATGTGGCATACTTGAAGTTTGTTAGATGTTGTAGAAAGCACATAGACATTTTGGCTCTCTTATCTGACTTACCAATTAAATAAAAAATAAACTAGTTTTTAGTGCACCCCAATATAAGGGAAGACTCACCAACTGCTTTTGACTGCAGATCCAGTGTGTCTGCATCCTGACCCTTTAGATTCAGAAGCAATGGTAAAGAAAACTCAAATTAGAGGACATTCCCATCAGTTGCACAGTTTCTGGACAATGCGCTTCAGGTGTTTTTCTCAATGCCATCAATTCTGGTCAGTTGGACTGCTATGGTGAAAGTAATTCAGATTATTGTTGGAGTTTTATTAAACTGCCAGCTTCAACACCACAGCTTACATCTATTTGTGAGTCTACATTACAACTACAGAGAAAATGCAGGGGAAAACAGCACATGGGAAATTGTCCCAAATCTCTCCCTTTTCTTGCTGCCAGCCTCCAAATGCTGTTACTGTTTTTCATAGAACGGGAATCTATAAACAGTGATGCATTTGTATTGCACAGTCTATCCCTACAACCACATTATTGCCCATTAAATTTGAACACACAAATGAAAGTTACCGTAATTTTCTTGTTCTATTTTTTTCAAAGCATATATCAATGTCTGTAAAATGTGTGTTTTAGGTTTGTTTGTGTATTCAGTATCTACCTTTCTCAAATGGAAACAAATACACCTCAAACAAGGTCCTCATTTATCTTGCTCATTGTTCTACTTATTGCCCCTAGAAAAGTGCCTGCGTAACGTAGGAGTCAATTTATATTTATCAAATGAGCATCAGTTTGTCTTCTGTGTTTCTTGAAGATATTATTTTAATTTGTCTGCATCTAAGAGAAAATATGTAACTTAAATGATATTAAATAATTTTGCTTATTTTTTTATGTTTTATTCCTTCCCTTCTCTTTTCTTCATTTCTTGTTTCCCTATTTATCTTCCTTCTTTATCCTTTTATTCACTTATTAGTTCATTTGTTCCTTCTCTCCTTCTTTTCTTCCTTTCTTCACCTATTTGTAAACTATTTGTTCTAAGTTTGACATGGTTTTCTGACATCACTCCTGTATACACTGCACTGATATAAAGTCGTTACTCACCTGCAGAGTATGCTAGTCAGTTTCCATTCTAAGTGATCAGTGCTCAAGATATACCAGTTATTAAATAATTTTTACCTTCTTCTGCATATCCGGCCCCTTTTAAGACACATTTACTGCTTGAAGGTTAGCATAGGCAACTCAAAGTTAACATTTCACAACAGAGCACGTCGCAGTTTTCCCAATAATCTCATTTGGTTTACATTCTCAAATACAGCAGCACAGAAGTCCAGCCTTTCCAACCCTTTCACATAAACTCTATAGTGAATTCCATGCTCTTAAACATTTATCTTTACTTTCTCCAGCCCCTGATTACACCCGCATTCATTTAGCCACTGACTCTCTACCACCTAAAACAAGGCAATAGTATATTGACTGGTTTCCCTATTCGTTGTTTTACAGACCTCTGAACAAGCATTTTCCAGCTGAATTTTTCAGAGCTATGGTACCACAAAGTGCTCTAAAAGATGTGATTTTCGAAGTTATAATACACATTAGTGTATTAAAGAATCTGAGATGAGCTACAATGAAGAACCTATACGGAATAGTACTACAGAAGATGTGCTATCTAATCAGACCGCCTGAATTTAAATTTTAGCACTTCCCAGTACATAAAACAATTTCAGCACATAATTTGTGCTTAATACATATTTTAGAGTTGTAAAGATAATCCACTAACAGATAAACATTATGGGAATGTTAGTTAACTTTCTTAAATCTCACTGTCTAATCATATTGGTGGTGAATAATAGTACTTATATATTGGCTAGCAATGAATGCATTGAGCTGAAAACATTTTTAGAAACTAAGAATGGGTAAAGGCAGAGTTGAGCTACTTTTGACATGTAAAAGGTCATACTAAAAGTAGGCAGTTTAAGATTGGATGTAGCTGGATTATCACAAACATAAGCTTCTTTTAGTTGCCCGCCCTTCTATCCAAACTGTGTGGCCTCTCAGTTTTTATGAAGTCTTGGTGCATCTCCTGGAATCTCATTTATATTCCATGCAAAAAGAAGTCAGAGAGAGTAAAGGATAGACACAAATATCCCTTTAAATCAGGAAAACAATAACCTCACTGGATTCCTCACTGAGCAAACTCACCAGCCCGAACTGGGACACGTAGTTATGCTGAACTGCAAAGAATCAATGGAAATAGTATTTTTTACTGTGCATGTAATATAAATATTGGGCACCATAATTCTGGTTATTTTAGTAAGGTAGAAGGAGAGAATAGATATATATGAACATATCAACTTTCACTACTAAATGAACCCAGCGACTTGCAGTTTAAACAACAATTATTTATTGTTCACATACCTATGGGTCAACTGAGTGATTCTGTTGACATAAATTCAACTCTACTGAATTCAGACTGTCTCATGTCTTCTGGGCCTGAACGGTTTGGCAGTATGACCCACTCACTACCCCCACTGGTGGCAAGGAGTAGGGTAGTGACTGGGTTATGTATCTCATCATCCAGAAGGCTAGTCTGGGCTTGTTCAGAAGGCAGCAGACAACATGGTTCTAAAAGCAGCAAAAGTGCAAGCTATTCTCACATCTTGTAGGTTTATATAACTTTGCTACTGTATCTTTAGCCAAATTAAGTTATATAGTTCAGCAAGCCCGGAGTTAATGTAGAAAGATGCCACCAAGTAGCTTAGTTACAGATAGAAAAAACAATCAGACTTGGAACATTACTGTAATCAATTCAATACAGTTCCTAGCTGTGCCTGCCTCGAGAAACCATAAGTATGTTTTTGGAAATAAGTATGATGACTCAAATAAAAGGTATAGCACAACATCTTCAGCATAACCAATGTTCTATCAAATTTAGTTATAATTTTTAAGCATTTAAAGTTATTTTTCTTATTTTCCTTGATAACAGAAATCTTTTCTTCTTTTTTTTAACATGACGTATAATCCCACTAAACCACTGTTATATGGAATTATATCTGGTGAAATCCTACTCTGAGCTCTTCTTCACAATTCTTCCAGCTTAGACTTTTCAGATAAAAATATGATCCTGCCATTTTTTTACTAAGCTCTTCAAGGACTTTCCAGGGTGACCTCATAAAAAGCAAACTGTGAGTTTGGCATGGAGGGGCCTTTGTCAGGATAACTGTGCTTATCTCTTCTACATGTTCATTACTTTTGATATTAACACTTCCATGGTTAGTATATCTACCTATCTATATATCTATATATATAGTGTGTGTGTATATACATATGTATATATATAAAATATGTGTGTGTGTGTATATATATAGTGTGGGTATATATATATAGAAAATGTGTGTGTGTGTATATATATATTTATTATACTTTAAGTTCTAGGATACATGTGCAGAACATGCAGATTTGTTACATAGGTATATACACGCCATGGTGGTTTGCTGCACTTGTCAACCTGTCAACTACATTAGGTATTTCTGCTAATGCTATCCCTCTCCTAGTGCTCCCCACCCCGACAGGCTCTTGTGTGTGATGTTCCCCTCCCTGTGTCCATGTGTTCTCATTGTTCCACTCCCACTTATGAGTGAGAACGTGCAGTGTTTGGTTTTCTGTTCCTGTGTTAGTTTGCTGAGAATGACGGTTTCCAGCTTCATCCATGTTCCTGCAAAGGACATGAACACATCCTTTTTTATGACTGCATAGTATTCCATGATGAATATGTGCCACATTCTCTTTATCCAGTCTATCATTGATGGACATTGGGTTGGTTCCAAGTCTTTTCTATTGTGAACGGTGCTGCAATAAACATACGTGTGAGTGTGTCTTTATAGTAGAATGACTCATAATCTTTTGGGTATATGCCCAGTACCATTTGAAACATCTTAAATATATTAAAAATAATTGAAATAATGTAAACTTATCCTTTGCTAATTCTCAGGAAACAAGATGATGCACTTTACAGATTAATATCTTTGATATTAATATTGCTAAAATGACACACACTAGTAACATGAGGTTTATAATGATAAATACATTTTTATTTTTTATTGAAGTATGTATTAATGTCTTGGAACCTATAATATATGTGTTATTTCCAAACCATATCTGGTCATTAGGTTGATGTAATTTAGAAATAACACATATGTCATAGATTCCAAGGCATTAATGTATACTTGAAGTAAGTGGACAATATGTCACTTACAAATTTCAAGAAATAATTCCAGAAGCGGTAAAATGTTCCAAAACCTAGATCAAATGCACTCTAAATGGATGAATTGACTAAAGCAGTATTAATCTACAAAACTCGCGTTCAGTTTGTGAGGTTATTCCACAGCATAAATTCTCGCTGTGCTTAACTGCTATGACTCAATTGCAGTGAAAATATCTGTGCTCTTTACAGTGACAGTACCTTGTTCTCAGATGGCCTTTCTATTGCGAGGGCGCACCTCTGGTGCTTCTTGTGTGTCCAGATTTTCTCTTCTTTTAAAGACACCGGACAGATTTGACTAAGATTCACCCCAAAGAACTTATTTTAACTAAATCATCTCTTTAAAAGCTTTATCTTCAAATATAGTCACATACTCTAGCACTAGAGGTTAGGATGTTAATGGATACATTTGTAGGGTACCCACTTCTGTCCATAAGAGATGGTAAACTCTATGAAGGTTAAAACTATGGCTAATTGTCTTGCAATTGAATCTGCAGAACTGGTAGAGCACTTGGCATATAAGAGATACTCAATATGAATATGCTAAATTAATGAATTATTTGGAAATAAATTATTTGTGGTATTTCCCTGTCTTTCAACATAGGCTTTTTAAAAATTATTTTGTATAGCCACTGAAGTTAATAATGAGAATCCCTAAAACAGGTTTCATAGAAAGGTTATAAATTTCACTAAGGGCTGATATAATTTATAAAAATCTAATTATTAAGTTGCTGTGGGAAACCAGAATACATATGCATAACATTCTTTATTGAGAACAGTAGATTATTGTCATTACATGTGATATTGTAAAAGTACATGGCACAGCAGCAATTCCAAAGCAAATCAAAAAGTTACTGGGAATGATGGACTCTATGTGGCACAACTGTAGTCACACAACAGCATCAAACTTACTCTGGTAAGATTTGTAGCTACTTATTAAAATATGAAATTGATAGTTTAGTTAAAATATTTCTGAAAATTAAGCTGTGCTGTATTAGTCAACTTGGGTTGCTATAACTAAATAGGCTAAGTGGCTTACCAACAGACATATATTTTTCACAGTTCTGGAGGAGAGGATGTCCAAGATAAGATACCATCAGATTCAGTTCTGAGGAAGGGCCATCTTCCTGGATTGCATTTAGTCTTTTTCTTGCTGTACTGTCTCATAACAGAGAGAGAGCGGGAGTGTGAATGAGCCTGAGTGAGACCGGACTCTAGCTGTCTGGTCTGGTCTCTTTTTATAAGGGCGCCAATACAATTATGGTGATGCTATACTCATGGCCTCATCTAAATCAATGTCCTCATCTCCAAATACAATCCCATGGGGGATTAGGGCTTCAAAATTTAAATTTTTGGAGAATGCAGCTCAGTTCATAGCACATATTATGTAGAGATAGAAGATATGTAAAGTAATCCTATTTCTCATTATATTTTCAAGTTTTTTATAATCCATACCATTTTATTTATTTATTTATTTATTTATTTATTTATTTATTTATTTATTTATTTATTTATTTGAGATGGAGTCTCGCTCTGTTACCCAGGCTGGAGTGCAGTGGCCGGATCTCAGCTCACTGCGAGCTCTGCCTCCCAGGTTCACACCATTCCCCTGCCTCAGCCTCCCGAGTAGCTGGGACTACAGGTGCCCGCCACCTCGCCCGGCTAGTTTTTTGTATTTTTTTAGTAGAGACAGGGTTTCACCATGTTAACCAGGATGGTCTCGATCTCCTGACCTCGTGATCTGGCCGTCTTGGCCTCCCAAAGTGCTGGGATTACAGGCTTGAGCCACCGCACCAGGCCGATCCATACCATTTTTAATCATCATTGTATTTATACTTAAAACATAACAAGCACTTACTTAACATATATTAAATAAAATCGTGAATTACTTAAATAAAGTTGATGCTTGCTTTTAACATTTCATGCACAGGACATAAGATTATCTGATATAATTTCGTTTGTAAATTATTTTATTCATAATGTATCTATCTACTGTTTATTCAATAATTCCCTTGGCATACATTTAATGAGTAAATATTTTTAATGAGCTTGGCATTGGCACAATTAGGCACATAGCCCTGTTTTCTAGAACAGTTATCTCAGATGCTCTTTAAACATTAAAGAAAACTTCTAGATTATATAGAAGGTTAAGAATTATATAGAAATAAGAAATAATGAGAGTGTGTTGTTGCTTACATGTTTTTGTACTATATTTTAAAGAATGTTAACTTAAAGATTACCAATGTGACTTACATGAAAGTCTGATTACACGCATTCAGGACAGAATTAGTTAAAAATAGTTGAACAGAAAACTTTAGTGCAAATTTGCTGTCATGAATATGTTCGTTGATTGTGACTTTCATTCTCTAAGAGTGTAATAGAAGACAAATCTTTTAAAAAAATAATTAGCCATAAACTCTGAAAGGAGAGAAATATGTTACAAATGTTATCTTCAACTTTTACTTACCTTAAGACAGAATGATATTGAATCAGCATTTTATCTTATTTTTTTCAGCTAATTGAGGTGGAGAATGACTTTTACAGTCAAACCTGTATTCTCAAACTCATTTACACTTCTTTGTAAAATACAGCCAGAAATAGCCATCTCACCTTCTGAATAGATCTATAAATATATATAAATGCCTAAATACGTATATATGCACATATGTGTTTATAAATATAATTATAGGTTTGTTTTGTAAACCTTTAATCAGATGTCCGTTTTTATGTCAAAAGCTTTTTTTTAAAAACATGATGATCATGTAATTTTTAAATTTTTGTGTTTTGGATTTCATTTTGCTAATATACTGTATAACAGTGTTCTGTCTTTCTAATACTACGCCAACTTTTCATTTCTGGAGAAACATTGACTTGGTCTTGATATATTTTCATGATGAAATTGTCTGATCCTAAGATTTCTTAAATTTTAACTTATTTTTGTTATAAATGTCTTTAAAATTTATGACACTATTCAAACTTTATTTCTTTTCACTTCAATTTTTGTAAGTTTGGTTAATTTCGCCCAATGTGATTTGGTTGCTTATATACTCAATAGTATCGATTTAATGTCTGTAGAATCCTTTCTTTGTATTTATAATTAATAACTAGCGTTTTCAGACTACTTTTCCTACAATAGTCACTTTTGGGATATATGTACATAGTAAAATGCACGTATTTTTATATAATCAAGGGATCAAACTTTAAAAAAATTTCTTAATTTATGTATGTTTTCTATTTTATTATTTATAATATTTAGAATTAATGTTTCTTTTTAAATTATCAGGCTTAATTTGCTCCTTTTTTTAGCTTCTTTAACTTCTTTAGATGATATCTTGATTAATATGTGTCCTATGTTTCTTTTTGTAATAGGTGCATTAGAGACTATAAATTTTTTGCTTATAACAGGTTTAACTGCATCTACAAGTTTTGATATGCTATGCTTTATTATTATTTTGTTTACTAATTTATACTTTTATGTCTTATTTTACTTATACTTTTCTTAGAAGCACATGGATTAATACATCAAAATGTTTTCATGATTTTGAATATGAAGAATGTGTAATTAAATTTTATTTTAATTTTATATATATAAAACTAAGTAAGATTTAAATTATTTAAAATTTGTTAACACATAGTATTAGTGTTCAATATGTTAATTTTGGCCCAGCTCACATGCATTTATTTAAAAGGATATGCAAACTTTAAGTCTTGCATTCAGTGTTCTATATATGTGCTACTGTTAAATTTTTACATTCGTTTTCCAAATATTCGATATTTCTGTGGACGTTTTGATTTTTGTATCTGTATCTCAAAGAATTATTTTAAAATAATGCTGTATAATTATGAATTTGTGTACTATTCTTTTTAGTTTTTAGTTTCTGTTGCACATATTTCAAGGATGAACTATGACTTACAAAAATTTAAGCCTGTCATATTATTCTTTAGAATAACTATTTTTATTATGAAATATCCCTTTATCATTCTTATCCTTCTGTGTTAAAGTTCACTTAGCAGAATAACTTTTTGGGTTGCTATTTGCTTGATAAATATCTCTCCACATGTTTGTTTGCAACTTTTCTGCATCTATGAATTTAAAGATTTTTCCTTTTTTTTTCCCTTTTTTTTTTAATTGTACTTTAAATTCTGAGGTACATGTGAAGAACATGCAGATTTGTTACATGGGTATACATGTGCCATGGTGGTTTGCTGCACCTATCAACCCGTCATCTACATTAGGTATTTCTCCTAATGCCATCCCTTCCCCGAGCCCCACACCCACCGAGAGGCCCTGGTATGCGATACACTCGCACACTATGTCCATGTATTGTCATTGTTCAACTCCCACTTACAAATGAGAACATGCAGTGTTTGGTTTTCTGTTCTTGTGTTAGTTTGCTGAGAATGATGGTTTTCAGCTTCATCCATGTCCCTGCAAAGGACATGAGTTCATCCTTTTTTATGACTGCATAGTATTCCATGGTGTATATGTGCCACATTTTCTTTTATCCAATCTATTATTGATGGGCATTTGGGTTGGTTCCTAGTCTTTGCTGTTGTGAACAGTGCTGCAATAAACATATGTGTGCATGTGTCTTTATTGAAGAATGATTTATAATCCTTTGGGTATATACCCTGTAATGGAATTACTAGATCAAATGGCATTTCCAGTTCTAGATCCTTGAGGAATTGCCACACTGTCTTCCACAACGGTTGAACTAATTTACACTCCCACCAACAGTGTAAAAGCGTTCCTATTTCTCCACATCCTCTCTAGCACCTGTTGTTTCCTGGCTTTTTAATGATCGCCATTTTAACTGGCATGAGATAATATCTCATTGTGGTTTTGATTTGCATTTCTTTAATGACCAGTGATGATGAGCTTTTTTTCATGTTTGTTGGCGGCATAAATGTATTATTTTTAGAAGTGTCTGTTCATATCCTTTGCCCACTTTTCAACGCGGTTGTTTGTTTTTTTCTTGTAAATTTGTTTAAGTTCATTGTAGATTCTGGATATTATCCCTTTGTCAGATGGACAGATTGCAAACATTTTCTCCCATTCTGTAGGTTGCCTGTTAACTGGCTGATAGTTTATTTTGCTGTCCAGAAGCTCTTTAGTTTAATTAGATTCCATTTGTCAATTTTGGCTTTGCTTGCCATTGCTTTTGGTGTTTTAGTCAGGAAGTCTTCGCATAGGCCTATGTCCTGAATGGTATTGCCTAGGCTACACTAATCAAAACAGCATGATATGGGGACCAAAACAGATATATAGATCAACGGAATAGAGCAGAGGCCTCAGAAGTATATACACGACACATCTACAACCATCTGATCTTTGACAAACCTGACAAAAACTAGCAATGGGGAAAGGATTCCCTATTTAATAAACGGTGGTGGGAAAACTGGTTAGCCATATGTGGAAAGCTAAAATTGGATCCTTTGCTTACACCTTATAAAAAAAATTAACTGATGATGGATTAAAGACTTAAAAGTATTTAAACATTTTTTTAAGTAATATGCATTAATTTTCTATTAATGCCAAACAAATGATCACAAATTAAATATTGTTTTCGCATCTTAAAACAACCTATATTTATTACATCGCACTTTCTGTGGGTCGTAAGTTTGGATATGGCTTAGCTCATTTCTCTGCTTGGGTGTCACTAGGCTGCAGTGAAAATTGTGGCTCTGCTGTGTTCTTAACTGGAGATCCAAGTGGGAAAGAACCTACTTCTAAGCTTATTCACGTGTGGTAAGAATTTATATTTTGCAATTAAAGGTCTGACGGTCCCAAATTCTTCCTGGTTGTCACCTGCAGGCTACTCAGCTCCTTGAGGCCACCTGCAGTTCCCTGAAGCTGTCCACAGTTTCTTGCTATACTGTCTTTGCATCGTGGCTTACTTCATGAAGCCAGCAAGAAGAATCTCTAGAATGAGTGTGCTAAAATGAGGGGATTTCTGTATTAAAACTGAACATAATGAGGGTGCTATATCCATAAACTTTGTAATAATCTAACATTTTAAAGTAAGACACAGGTCCTGACTGCACTCAGGGTAGCCAGGAAAAGTGTGTAATAACGCAAAGTCTTGAAGACCAGGAGGCCAGGGAGTTGAGAAATGTTTGTCTGCCACACAACATATAATTTATTTTCTTTTAAAATCTAGTTTGGTGATTGGAATCTTATAATTGGATTATTTACTCCATGAGCATTTAGTGTTATATTTGATATTTCTAGAAAGCTATGCCAATTATTTCTGTTAATCGATTTTTTTTTTTGACCAAGCTGTTGGTTTCTTTTCTTTTCTTTTCATTTTAATAATTCTACTTTTTCAAGTTATTGTAATTTTCCTAGCTTTATCTCACTAATTGTACATTATTTTATAAGTTTCTTAGTAGAAATTCTATAGGTTACAACATACATACTTGACTTATTAGAGTCTACTATGAATTAGGACATTGTTACTTCCTAGATCAAATAATGGCTTTACAACACTTTAGATGTTTATCATATTCCACATTTTGTGGTGGAACTTTCATATATTTTATATCTACATACATTTTATGTCTCACATAAAACAGTATCAATAATATATATATTCAATATGCACTTGAATTCACCTTTTTCCTCCTATTTTAAGGTAATTTCATCTAGCATTATTTTCCTTCTGCATGAAAGGGATTATCTGTTAGTACACTTTTTTTGTGCAGGTTTGCTGGAGAATAATTAGTTAGTTTTTGTTTGTCTGAAAGTATCTACTTTTACCTGTTAATTATATGTAGAAATTAAAGGTCATGAAAATCTGGATTTTATTTTTTAAAAATTTGCAAATCTGGATTTTATTTTTAACAAATTTTACTGTTTAATGTTTATATTATGCATATAAATGGGCCTGTTATTTCTTAACACGATTATGAATATAATTTTGACTCTAGTTTCTCTTAATGCAACAAAAATCACTTTTAAAATTCCACTTCACTTGGCTTATCTCTTGAGGGCTATTTTCATTTTAATAAACAGTGTAAAATTATAGTGTGAACAGTCCTGATAAAATTACATCAAATATGAAATGCCAAGGGAAAAGAGTTAAAGTAAGACCTAGAGGCTGTGATTTTTACTTAAAAAAAAAAATTTGTAAATTCATTGCATTACACAGAAAGCCCACCCCAGAAAGCATAGCAGAATATAACATAAAATCTATTCTTTTAAAGAGGATATACATTTTCTATTATAAAACACCAACAAATTTGGGATAAATGAAATAAGATAAATATTATGTTTTCTAACAAAGAGCATGTTATAGTCATCATTAAAATTACATTTCACACTTTAATTTGATGTTAGTTCTTCTGCTGAAACTAGGGTTTACATTGATACGTAATTTAAATGTTTTTAACACTAAATTTTTCTCAAGCAATTTAACTGGACCAAAAAAAAAAAAAGTGAATTTAACAGGTTGTTTAAAATAATATAATACAACTTGCCAGGATAAACACCTTGCTACTACTATGAAAAATAATACTAAAATAATTAGTATCAATTGATAGTTTACATTTTTGCAAAACATTGTGTTGAGATCTGTAATTAAGTTGTCAAGTAGTTACTTAAATTTTATTTAGTAAGTATTACTAATTATTTCAATTTAAAAGGTGTGAAATGGTGACAGAGACCTCATAAGTAACTTTCAGGAATGGCATAGACAGTACATTTGGAAATGGTTTTCAAATTCAGGCAATCTAGTTTTAGATCCTCTGAATGTCAATCTTGTGCTTAAATACTGTTTCAGTTGGTGGAAGCAATAATGCAAACAATAATTTCAAAAACTGAAATGACAGTTTCTTTAGAATATTTCTTGAGAAATGGATAAAGCCTATTTGATATTTAACAATGTGTTGGGCCTTGTGATTCATTTTAAGGCTATGCAAATTGGTAAAGCAAAATCTTTGCCCTCCTGGACTTCACTGTCAATGAGAGAAAATAAATACATAACATACTGTAATATGTATTAAAATATAGATGAGTGTAAATAAATGTGGCGGAGCAAGTGATTTTCCTGGAAATTAGACCAATTCAGAGAAAGAGTAGAGTGCTTCTTCTTTTTGAAAAATGAACCAAATTTCTTTAGGTAAGCAAGAGGTAGATGACTCTTAGGAGTGGGAACAACAGGCCAGGTGCAGTGGTTTATGTCTGTAATCCCAGCATTGGGAGGCCAAGGTGAGAGGATTGCTTGAGCCCAGGCATTCCAGAGCAGTCTAGCAAAACATGATGAGACTTTATCTCTACAAAAGCAAAAACAATTAGCTGGAAGTGGTGGTGCATGCCTGTAGTCCAGCTGCTCAGGAGTCTGAGGCAGGAGGATTGCTTGAGCCTGGGAAAGAGAGACAGCAGTAAGCCATAATCCTGTAACTGCATCCCAGCTTGGGTGACAGAGTGAGACCCTTCCTCAAAATAAATAATAAATAAATAAGTAAACATTTAAAAAGTGGAACCAATAATGGCACGGTGGCCTGAGTTTCCAAAGCATGCTTTTGAAATGGTACAACATTACATGTGATTATCACTGGAAGAGACTGAGCCAGGTATAATGGAAAAAAATAAGGATGGAAATTTGCTAGGTTATAAATGGCATTGTGTAACAGGTTATGATTAAAGTGTAATTTACTGGAATTACCAAACACTATAATGGAGTTACTCTAGTGAATTTTCTTACAGGTAAATGCCATTTCTTCACAGTCACATAGAATATGAGTAACATATTTGACTGAGAATTGCACATTAGGTTTGTGCACTTACTTTGGTGTTTGAAGGATACGCTTAATTCCCTAGATATCTGAGTTTAGATATCTTACATTAGAAATCAAAATGTTTGCCGGGCTTGGTGGTTCACGCCTGTAATCCCAGCACTTTGGGAGGCCAAGGTGGGCAGATCACGAGGTCAGGAGATCGAGACCATCCTGGTTAACATGGTGAAACCCCGTCTCTCCTAAAAATACAAAAAACTTAGTCGGGCTTGGTGGCGGGCGCCTGTTGGGAGGCTGAGGCAGGAGAATGGCTTGAACCCGGGAGGCGGAACTTGCAGTGAGCAGAGATCGTGCCACTGCATTCCAGCCTGAGCGACAGAGCCAGACTCCATCTCAAAAAAAAAAAAAAAAAAAAAAAAAAAAAAAATTAAAAAAAAGAAAAAAGAAAAAAGAAATCAAAATGTATCACCTGTACAAATTGTGAGCCCTCATCCTTAACCTAAGTAAGTTTGTTAGCGATAAATAAGGCTTCAGAAAAGTGTGAAAACCACATTTGACTATACAAGAAGTAGATGAAGTGCAAACATAGAGTATCAGTGAAAGGGATACTCAAGAAATGATTAAAATACATTATAGATATGTATAAACACTTTATATGTATAACTACAAAGTATTCTCAGGAATGCTTACAATTTTATTTATTTTCCTAACATTTATTTTATAGTTCAGTATTGCTATAATTTAGAATAACACATATAGGATGCATCATTATTTTGATATTTTAGACCCCCTCGGAGTAGCTCCAAGTGAAGAAGCATGAGGTAGGAATTAGTTAGGAAAGCATTTCTGTATCCTCAGAGGAAGGCTTCCTTTGGGTTCTTCAAAGAATCTTTAATCATTTTCTTTTTATGATTATTACTTGAGAGTCCATTGGAGTGATTTATTTGCTCCCAGAGCATTCAGTAGGTCGCTTAAAGAACATACCAAGTAATAAAGAATGTAGGATTTGTGTTCTAGGTGCCATTCCAAACTATGGAGAGTTCCTTAGGAGCAACTTCACTGGCTTATCAGAGTCCGGTTTCTTCAGGATGAGATTCTGAAACACCAGGTTGTAGGGGACAGAGTAGTAGTTAGAAACAGCCAGAAATGGACAGAACCAGCTACAAAAAGCTGATCTTGGAAAATACTGAGTGAAGGAAACCAAAATTAAAAAGTACAGATGTTTCAAGCCTTAGTAAATGTTTGTAGCCAGACCCAGGAGATGAAGCCAGAGTCAAGCCATCTGTAGTTCCAAGATGCTCTATTAGATATGATCCCTTTTGTTCTCATAATATTGTAGGTGCATTCTATTGTGGCCATATATTATATTTTAATATGCTGTCTAATAAAATCAATGACAATCAATTTTTGTTTGTTTAGGAAACTCATGTGTTTATTTATTTATTTATTTATTTATTTATTTTAAGAGACAGGGTCTCAGTCTGTCTCCAAGACTGAAGTAATCATAATGATCATAGCTCACTGCTGCCTCTAACTCCTGAACTCAAGCAATTTCCCACCTTGACCTCTCAAAGCCCTGGGATTACAGACATAAGCCATCATTCCCAGCCTGTAGTCTTTAGATCAAATTTTAGTAGAAATATTGGGAGAAATATCAAATTTCAACCAAAAGCTGACAGAGACTTACACTTAAAAGTAGAATTTTATAACCCTATTATATTGAATACAAAATTACAGTGTTATTAAAAAACAAAAATTACTTCTTACTTTAATATGTAAATTTAATTTATCATTTTCTTTAATGTTCTATTTTGGGTTGATAGTTTAATGAACATCTTTATGTAAATGTCTTGTGGTGAAAATATAATGCTATTTTTTATCACTTAGATTAGTCATTTATTCATGTATCATTTTCATTTCCTTAGTAGATTGATTTCCAATTCTTCAAATTGTTATAATTTTAGAAAACAGAACTATTCTTAATCACATGCATTGATTAACTGATGGTAGCTGCAGCTTCTATGAAAGCAAAGATACATTTTCTACATAATAAACCAAAATTCTGTAAAAACATTACCTGCTCAACTTTAAACCGCATTTTGTTGCATGCAGAACTGCTAAAGACATCTATGTTTATTTACCCTTGTTTATTGTGACAAGATAAAACCAATACAATTTGTGTAAAACATGAAGGCGGTAACAGTGGTTTATTTGTAATTATCTCCCTTCTTCCTGTGGCACCAAGATATCACTTTGCACTCAGCTGAGTATAGAAAAGTAAGAGAATGTCCATGGAAATAGGCTCAGAAGAAGCTATTTCACTGATTATAATTGATTTTGTTCTCCCCTTTTATCTTTAGGGACTTCAATAATTACAGATTTCTGAATCACAATTAAGGCAAAAAGATCTAGGAGGATACCTTGGTTTGAATAGCCCCTCCAAAACACCTGTTAAAACTGAATCTCTTGTGGCAGTGTTGTGAGGAGGACCTTTAAGAAGTGTTTGGATCAAGAAGGCTCTGCCTTCTTGAATGAATCAATCCATTCATGAATGAATGGATGAAGGGTTAATGAATGAATAGGTTACCATGGGAAGGAAACTGGTAGTTTAATAAGAAGAGAATGAGAGAGCTGAAATAGCACATTAGCACACTCAGCCCCATGCCTTGTGATATCCTGCACTGCCTCAGGAAATCACAGAAAGACCCCCACCAGCAGGAAGGCTCTCACTGAATGTGCCTTATCAATCTTGTAATTCCCAGCCTCTGTAACTGTAAGAAATACATTATTTTTCCTTGATATCTTGTTTAGTTTCAGACATTATTATAGCAACAAAAAATAACTATAACAGGAGAATTTGAAGATCATAGTAAGAGCTTAGGTAAAAAGAGCTTTAGCATATTTTGTAACTATGTGCAAAGCATTCTAACAGCAGAAAGTTCATTGCAACAGATGACACCCATAAGGGATGCAGTATTCCTGCCTCCATTAGAGTTAAAGCTGACTGGGATGATAAAGTAAGTGCCTAATTATTCTTCATTCATGAGTTTATTCAGCAAATAATTGTTGAACATCTTTGAGATCATTTCCAGGTGCATCCAGAATGTTTTTTTCATCTCTGATTTTTAATGCCTTATTTGATCGTGTCAGAATGATCTGATGTCTTTCATAAACCCCTTTCATATCCGAGAAAGGAAGTATTTATGGTCTTTTTGTATGCACACACACGTTCACATACACACATTCACATAATCTTCTAAAAGTAAAGATTATGTAGATTTTACCAGATTCTACCCACATCCTCTAAAATCCCTTTACTATCTCTGTGCACATTGGCCCTGCTGTGCTATCACCCCAACAGACAGCAGCTATATCTGTTTATTGATGACTGTTTTTAGAGAATGCTAATTATTCAAAGCCAGATATACTTTTTTCTATTTTTAAATCAACCACTAGTGAATTTTAACTCATATCCCTCCTTCCTTGTATGACTTTCCCAAAAGCCTATACAAGTTAATATTCTTAATTTTTCCTACTATTTCACTTTATATTAAAACATTTGTGAATATACGTTGTGGGTCCCAAGTTACATGACAATTTAAATGTATAATTCATATGGTTTGGCTGTGTTCCCATTGAAATCACATCTTGAATTGTAGCTCCCATAATTCCCATCTTTTAGGGGAAGGACCCAGCGGTGGAAGGTAATCAAATCACAGGAGCATTTCTTTCCCATGCTATTCCCATGATAGTGAATAAGTCTCACTAGGCCTGATGGTTTTACAAAGGGGAGTTCCCCAACACAAGCTCTCTTGCCTGCCACCATGTAAGATGTGACTTTGCTCCTCATTTGTCTTCAGCCAGGATTGTGAGCCTCCCCAGCCATGTGAAACTATGAGTCAATTAAACCCCTTTCCTTTATGAATTACCAAATTTTGGGTATGTCTTCATGAGCAGCATGAGAAAAAAGTAATATGGTAAATCGGTATGGGTGGAATGGGGTTCTGCAGTAAAGATACCCCAAAATGTAGAAGTAACTTTGGAACAGGGTAACAGGCAGAGGTTGGAACACTTTGGAAGGGTCAGAAGAAGACGATGTGGGAAAGTGTGGGACTTTCTAGAGACTTGTTGAATGTCTTTAACCAAAATGCTGAGAGTGATATGCACAATAAAGTCCAGGTTGAGATGGTCTCAGATGGAGATGAGGAACTTGTTGACAACTGGACCAAAGGTGACTCCTGCTATGTGTTAGCAAAGAGACTCATGGGATTTAGTACCTTCCCTAGACATCTGTGAACTTTTAACTTGAGAGAGATGATTTGGCGTATCTGGAGGAAAAAATTCCAAAAGACAAAGTGTTCAAGAGGTGAATTGGGTACAGCTAAAAGCATTCAGTTTTATGGATTTAGAAAGATATGGTTTGGAATTGGAATTTATGTTTAAAGGGGAAGCAGAGCATAAAAGTTTGGAAAATATGCCACCCAACAATGCAATAGAAAAAAAAAATGTCCATTTTCTGAGAAGAAATTTAAGCCTGATGCAGAAATTTGCATGAGTAACAAGGAGTCAAATGTTAATCACCAAGACGATGGAGAAAATGTCTCCAGGGCATGCAAGAGATTTTCACAGCAGCCCCTGGCATCATAAGCCAGGAGACCTAGGAGGGAAAAATGGTTTCATGGGCCAGACCCATGGCCTTGATGCTTTGCGCAGTCTTGGGACTTGGTGCTCTTTGTCCTAGCCATGGCTAAATAGGGCCAATGTAGAACTCAGGACATTGCGTCAAAGCGTGCAAGCCCCAAGCCTTGGCAGCTTACACATAGTGTTGGGCCTGTGGGTGGACAGAAGTCAAGAATTGAGGTTTAAGAACCTCTGGCTACATTTCCACTACCTGGATGTCTAGGCAGTGGTGTGCTACAGGGGTCAGGCCCTCATGGAGAACCTTTGCTAGGGCAGTGCAGAAGGAAAACGTTGGGTTAGAGACCCTACACAGAGTCATCATTGTGACACTGCCTAGTGGAGCTGTAAGAAGAAAGCCACCCTCCTCCAGAATCCAGAATGGTAGATTCACCAACGTCTTGGACCAGGCACCTGGAAAAGTGCAGACATTCAATGCCAACACATGAAAGCAGCCGAGAGGGGAGCTGTACCTCACAAAACCAAAGGAGAAGAGCTGCCCAAGGCCATGGGAGCCCACCTCTTGCATCAGTGTGACTTCATGTGAGACATGGAATCAAAAGAGATCATTTTGAGACTTTACGATTTGATGACTGCTCTGTTGGATTTCAGATTTGCATGGTGCCTGGAACCCCTTTGTTTTGGCCAATTTCTCCCATTCGGAATGGGTGTATTTACCCAATGCCTATACATCTGTTGTATCTGGGAAGTGACTAATTTGCTTTTGATTTTACAGGTTCTTAGATGGAAAGTACTTCCCTTGTTTCAGATGAGACTTTGGACTGTGGATATTTGAGTTAATGCTGAAATGAGTTAAAAGTCTGGGAGATTTTTGGGAAGCCATGATTAGTTTTAAAATGTGATGACATGACATTTGAAAGGGGCCAGAGGCAGAATGATATGGTTTGACTCTGTTCCTACCAAAATCGCATCTTGGACTGTAGCTCCCATAATTCCCGTTTGTCATGGGAGGTACTTGGTAGGAGGTAACTGAATCATAGGGGTTGATTCTTTACCATGCTGTTCTTGCGATTGTGAATATGTCTCCCTAAATCTGATGGTTTTGTGAAGGGGAGTTCCACTACACAGTTCTCTTGCCTGCCACCATGTAAGACATGACTTTGCTCATCATTCACCTTCAGCTATGACTGTGAGACCTCCCCAGTCATGTAGAACTGTGAGTCAACTAAACCTCTTTCCTTTATAAATTGCCCGGTATCAGGTATGTCCTTATAAAAGTGTGAGAAGAAACTACTATAATAGTTGACAGTGCATAGCAGATTTTATCCAGCTTTGAGTGGAGGGCTCCTCATTGCCCTGTTTCCTCTACTGGTTACATCAACATTTCAGGGTTTGTTATTCTGTATCAGTTCAAATTAAGATTTAATTAAGATAATCAGTTATCTCACATAATAAACCCAGAGGTAAGTAATACAGGGTTAGAGTCCTCAGAACCCAAGGTTGCTTTTTGTAACAATCTGCCAAATGTAATCTCCATAGTTGCCTGATAGATCTTCCACAAATTACAGGCATACCTTGCAGATATTGTAGATTCAGTTTCAATTACCATAATAAAGCAGATATTGCAATAAAACAAGTCACACAATTTTTTGGTTTCCTGGTGCATATAAAAGTATGGCAACACCATAATGTAGTCTATTAAGTGTGCAATAGCATTTTTTTGTTAAAAAAAGTACATACTTTTGATAGAAAATTGTTTATTGCTAAAAAGTATTAACATTTATCTGAGTATTTCATCGATGTTCTTAACTATATATTCTGCTAATACCTTATTTGATCATGATGAGATTATCTGGTGTCTTTCCTAAACCCTCTCCATATCAAGACCAAAGGTACTGATGGTCTTTTTTGCACACTCACATACATACACACACTCTGATAATAATATTAAAGTTATAGCAGATGCAGCCAGAGTTCTACCCACATCTTTTCAATTCCCTTTACACTACTTGATCAGAATGTGCTGCAGCTTCTACATGAGCATGTGCTGCTTCACCTTGCACTATTATGTTATGGAGATGGCTCTTTCTTTGAACCTCACATAAACTAACCTCTTCTCCTTTTCATTTCTTTTTTTTTCTCTTTTTTTTTTCTTTTTTGAGACAGAGTTTAATTCTGTCCCAGGCTGGAGTGCAGTGGTGTGAACTTGGCTCACTGCAACCTCCACCTCTCAAGTTCAAGCGATTCTCCTGCCTCAGCCTCTTGAGTAGCTGGGATTACAGACACCTGCCACCACACTTGGCTAATTTTTGTATTTTTAGTAGAGATGGTGTGTCTTTTATTTTAAGTCTTCTTTTTATTTGAACACTTAGAAACAATTGTAGGATTATTAATTGACCTAATTTTAATATTATTGTATCTCATGGAATAAGGAGACCTAAAGAGACGCAGTCAAATACAAGGATGGCCAGGCAGGAAATCAGTCAGGACACAAATGACATTTATTTATTAAGATCACCATGTTTATGGGCACCCTTTGTGGGATCACAAAACAGTTAAAATAGTCATGTCAAAGATCACTTATCACCAATCACCGTAACAAATATAATAATGAAAAAGTCGTAATTATTATCAAAATTACCAAAATGTGACACAGAGACCCTAAGTGATCAAATGCTTTTGGAAGAAATGTTGCTGATAGACTCGTTTGATGCAGTATTGCCAGAAACCTTCAATTTGTAAAAAACACATTATCTGAAGAGCACAATTACGCAGAGAACAATAAAATGAGTTATGCCTGTACAAAGAAGAGGAGTAAGAAAGGTGAAAGAAAACTAAATTGAATAATATTTGGTAAAGAGTGATTTTGAGACATATGACTTTTAGTTAAAAATAATTGCTATAAAGGAAATTTGATTTTTATTTGATTATTTTAAGGTGGTCAGTCATTACTTTTTGTTTGATGTACTTAACAGAATGTCCTTCCTTCAACCTTATCTCTATAATTTACAACCACCAAATATATCTATAGATATATATATCTATAGATAGATAGATAGATAGATAGATAGATAGATAGATAGATAGATAGATAGATAGACAGACAGATATATTAAAGGGACTTTAGCAAAAACTTATAGCTGGTAAAGTTGCAATAGATTACTATAGAAAGCACAAGTTAGTTTTATATTTTAAAAAATACTTTAAAATTTAATTTTATTACAAGAATGTTATACCATGGCATTCTTGGTGGAATCCACCTTTGCTAGAAGCAGCCATCTAGCTGAAAATACTAAGGATCCAATTTTAGCTTAAAAATCTTAAGGTTCTTACTATTCGTGCTGTTATTACTGTTAGAGAGATTTTACTAATCTTTCTGATTCTTTGAAATTGTATCCAACTTATTTTCTGCCAATAGGATAGAACACTATCTTGTGCCAGAAAGAGTCTAAATTTTGAAGTTTTCATTAAGCACATTTTTTTCCACTTGTAAATCATATTTATTTTTTTTTGAATCAAAGGGAAAATAAGGTAGAACATTAGAATTTATGAGCAGGATTTAACTTATTCCACAAGGGATAAGGAGTTTGTGTAAGTCTATAAAACTTACTTATATCTTCATATGCAAAGAAAGAAGTGGAAGAAACAGGCCTGAAACCATATGACCCTTTAAGTCTGAGATAGTATTGTATGTTTTGTTCTTCCTGTAGGTATGACGATGAAGAAAATATAGTTGAAAGACTGCAAGTGTAGTTTAACACTATATTGTTGTATACAAAATAAACGAAGAGATTACTCTGTTCTTAAAATCTGAACATGAATAGAATAAAGGAATAATAATTGTGAATTTAGAAGTTTAATAAGACTTATTCTTTCTCAGACCTGAATTATAAAATGTAGAATATAGCAGTATTTTTTCAATGCTGGCCACTTTTATCAAATTGTCATAATTAATTTTTCTTTAAAGTTGTTTTGTTATACCTTTAATTTCAAGTCCACATATTAAAAGTAGTTTGAATATAGTAAAACACTATTCTGCCCACATATTAAAAGTACACATGCTGAAAGGACTTTTAATATTTAACTCTAATAATAAAGTTAAAAAGAATCTATTTAGATTTTATTTAAAGTAGTTATACTTTTAAGTATGATTGTTTTCTATAGCATTTATCTTTCATTTGAGAAAACTCAGGTTATCATGTTTCTAGTACATTATCAACTAACTTATTTCAAAAGAAAAAAATATTCTACATAAGATCAAAACCACAAATCTTGACTCCTCTTGGAACTTTAATTTAAACTTGTGAAACATTAATATGGTAGATTTTTTTCCTCAGAAAAACAATTATAAAAGTAAATAATCCTTAAATTTTAATATGTTACATACCTTTTTTAATTGATAAAATGCTTCTAATTCAGGGTAGAATGTAGTGGTACAGAGTAGGTTACTACTCTTCCTTCAAAAACTAGGAAGAGAAAATAAATAAAAAATAATATTGTTAAGGACAGCAGGAAACAAGAAGTGATTGAGACTAGAAATAATTTCTGTAAAGGGTCCTTCCTAGTTGATCCATGATTACAGGCTATTCCCTCCCTGTCGTATTTGGCTGCTCTGAGCATGGGCTGAAGATCAGGTATGGTTGATGCAGAGGCACTTAACTGGGGAAAAAGAAACCAGCAGAGTTTGTGTGGCCATACAGAGCTTGTGTCGCAGGTTGAAAGCTAGAAGATTCTCAATACACAGTTGGTTTTTACTATAAGGCAGCACTGACATTTATGGAGCTTCAGGAGACTGTGGGCTGAACAGGAAATCAAAAGGGAATATATTGCAGTCTCAACACGCAGAAGACGAAGTGCTATCAGAAGAAGGAGTCCTGCCACAAGCACAAGGAACAGTTTTCTCCTCAGGGAATTTGCCAGGTTTTGAAATCAGAGGTGTTTGCAGGATAAAGAATTAAGCTCAAAAGGACAGAATTTCTAATTCCACAGTAGTAAGGGCTGATTTACATAAGACACCAATGGCAGTACAAATGAATTTACATCTAACTGCTACTGCGATATAGAATACATATTTGAAACTGCAGTAAACAAGAATGAAAATCATGCCAGCCCAACTTTGGTTTTCAAAGAGTTAAAATACGTTTGATGCCTCTCTTTGCATTATAAAATGACCCATGAAAATCGTTTAATGATCCCTTGTTGAATCCAGGCAATATGTAAAATTAGAATAGGAATATTTTGTCCATTATTTTATGACATCAGTGGTGATACCAACTGTGAAATGACTGCAATTAAAATAATATGTTTGTTTTTCTCCAAAGTTTGGCCATAGTAAACCACTATTCTGTATTCTGCCTTAGCTGGAGGTTAAAGACAAGGTAGGGAAAAGGATTCATAAACGTGCCAACGACGAAAGCAATATCTCTTTAATTCTTTTACTAATGTAAGATAAAGTAAGTATTCAATCTGTATAAATATGAGCTGGCTAAAAAATTGCAGCTGCTTTTGATACACAAACATTATTTATAATTTTTGAAAATAATTGTTTCATTATGAAACTTCCAGTTTCATATATTTCAGAAATCTTCTTTCTGTAGATAACATATACGATTTATTAGTTTATGTAAATATATTATATTGGTTCAAATGAATTGTGTTAGTTCAGAAAAAGAACTAAATGAAAGTAATCAGAATAAACAATTCCATCCTCTGCAACAACCCTTTTGGAAATGGGTACAGAGAAGGAGAAATAATGCATTTGATTATTCTCTCCCACCTAGCCTTATTCCATGGCAGTGGTGAATGTGCAGCTGTATCAAGAAAGGAAAGAAAACACTAGAATCTTATTTCTCCCACGAACTCTTCAGGAGAAAACAGCCTTTTTCTATTGAAAGAGTAGTTATTTTAACCCTTCAAAATATTTTCTCTATAAACTGTGCACCCTTCACACACTTTCCAGAAATAACAAGACATTTACATAAAAGATCCTCTGTAAGAAGAACATGAGATAAAAAATTTGGTGTGATCTTTTTTTTTCTTTTTTTGCATTTTTTTCTGTTATTTCCAATGGCCAGGAGCAAATTTCACCCTTGGCATAACCTTGAATGACAGAGGAAGAAAAATCAAGTACATGCCAGATGAATATCACCTTCATTCCCTTATTGATACTGTGTATTTCTTAGAGAAAAAGGTAAAATTAAAAGAACAATTTTTAATTTTTTTCACTTGGAATTTCTATAATAAAGATATACCTGATGAATTATTGAGCTTTGCATTTGCATATTTTAAAGAGAGGAAAATATCACAATAGATGAATTCATTACAATTTAACATCAAGCCCATTTTCATTTCACTGGAAACTAATACCACATAGGCCAGTATAATTCTCATAAAAACTATAAACTGTGCATGCTCACCATTATATTATACACACAAATCAATTTACTTCATTCTGAGCCATCACACAAACTTTATTTTTCCTGTGTTATCAGATCTGTCACAAATCATTAAATATGACATATTGTTTAATGATTTTATTTTGCGAGCATTATGTTTTAAGTACAAATCAGCGTAATATTTGTTAACATTACTATAACTTATGCCAAATAAGTTAAATTTTATTTATTCTATCTCCTGGAACTTTAAGCAACTAAATTATCAAAGATGAGCTTAATAATGCTCTGTAACCAAACATATATTGGAAAACATGCCTAACTTTGGCAGATGATGGCTGACAGGCAGATGGATAGACAATAGATAGATAGATAGATAGATAGATAGATAGATAGATAGATAGATAGATAGATAGATAGATAGATAGATGATAGAGGAACTTTTATTTTTATTGTAATTTAAAGTCAATATTTAAAATACTGAAAACTATACAGATATTTTTGTTATGGGATTTTTTAATACGTTTTGGAAAACGGTCTGTGGAGGGTACATTTTTAAAAATCCATTCACAGTAAATATATATTTGACATATATAATTGATATATATGCTGATCCTATAAAGTACCAAACTTGTTTCTCCATGGAAGATCTTGGTACTCCAGACTATTTCATGGTTCATTCCCTAATTTAATTTAGGTATTTGCCTTATGATACCACTCAGAGAGGGCCTTCCCAATCACATCTCTCCTCATTATGTTTGTTTTTGCCAGAGATTATTGCTATATGTTAAGTATGTGTTTTTGCTTATGAAGTTTGTCTCTCCAAAAATTACAGAAGCTCAATAAATGCAAAGACAATGTTCACTGCTATATCTTGAGCATCTACAACAAGCACCAGTTGTGTTTTGAATAAATGAATGAATGAATCTATATGTGATTGTCAGGCCATACTTCTCCTTCTCCTTGTAAAAATGTCTAAATAACTTTCCTGACTTCCGGAGTATTTGAAGATAGAGACTACTGTTAAATTGATTGTTGTTCCTAATAGTAACAGACATTATTCAATACAAATACATAAAAAGTGCTTTTAAAATCAGAGCAAAGTTAAAGGGAACTTCCGAGATCACTAAATAACTTATTTCATTAAATAACTTTCAGGTTATTTAATCATTTGTGAATTAAAGTCAATTAATATCCTAAGAAATATTTTCAGCTGATTTCCTAAAGAGTCGATACCAAATTTATTTAAATAGATTCTTTACAGAGATATCCTAATAGTCAACTTCACCAGAGGCTCACATATTCCTGAAAGAAAAAAAAGGTGAATAATTTTAGCTATTCAATATGTAATTTTGTATTCCACAAACCCAAAATCTTTTGTGGTTAATATTTTGATTTACAAGTAACTTGTAAACAGCTATCTAGATTAAGTTACCATTATTTCTTTACATTTCTATTTGCTTATAAGTATGACAAAGACATGATTTGGAAAATGTAATGTCAGGCTATATTTAATCTAAAGCAATATATGTCCAAATAGACACATAGAAACAGCATGAAAAGAAGTTGAAAATAATTAACAAAATGGAATAACTGCATTTTAAATGGAACAGACATTTAGTATGAATACCGAGATAATGCTCTGATTATTGTATTTTCAAAATTTAAAAATCAAGTAAGCCTTGAAAGTAATTAAACATTATTATTCTGGATTCATTTTAATTAATAGAAGAATAGTCAATGATACGTCTCAAGTCCTAACATAATGTTTTGAGATTATGTTGTAGCTGAATTATTTGGATTATTATTTACTGCCTTATTTGACTATCTACTTACTAAAAAAAAAAAAAAAAGAAGAAAGAAATTGCTTGCTGATGGTATTATTGGAATATATTCAATTGCATGCTCATATTTTTAATACTTGAATTAATCAATGTGTTATTCAAACAGCCTATATAAATTCATATTATTTGTCCCATTATTTCTTCATGAAACACAGAATCATTTCTAGAACAAATTTAAAAACAGTGTTTAATTTTGCAAGATTTAGTTTATAGAATATTTTATTCTTAATTGTTTCATTCTTTTTTTATTCGTGTTATCTTCTTGATTACAGATGGTAAATTAAAAAAGAGTGAGGACTTCATCATTTTTATTTATACTCTACCTTCTTTCAAGGTATCTAAAATATGTTGAAAATACATGTTTTTTATATTGAATATTTTATTTTAATGCTTTTGTGATTTGTAGCCTTTGTAATAGAGTATGCTGATTTCTCAGCCGGTAGATTTGTAAATGATTGTGTTATGAAGTATTAGAAAGATGCATTTAGAATTTCAGGGTGAGAAGACTGGGGAGGAGATAATTATCTGTATTCACTTAGCAAAAGAAGCATAGGAAAATATATATTTGTATGTATACATAAATGCACATATTCACATACATAAGTACACATGCATTCAGAGAAGACAAGTGTAAATGTTATAAATTAATGATGATGTTATTTAGCTATAGGAGGTGGTTGTACAATAAATCTTGATAAGAGTAAAAAAAATCAGAAGATTGTCACAACATGACCAGGGAGCTTTTGTTCTAAACAATGCTGGAAGTAAAGAAAAAGGTAACTGGATTTCTGACAAAATTAATAAACTGTTATGTTTAGCCAAGTAAAATATGTAACATTTATGAAGAGATAAATGGCTAACTCTTTTGATCATTATATATCTGTGAATGACAGGTAGAAGAGGGTCACAAGTGTAAAACTGATAATATTTACTACAAGAAAATATGTGACTAGGCTCTAACTATTTTTGGCTGACTCAGCACTGATTTTGAAATGATTAAATTAATTTGTGTTAATTTAATTAAATAATTAAAGTTATTATTCTTGCTGTTATATTTCTGTCATAAGAAAATCAATCTGGTAGGTATTGTCATCCAAAATAGGAGACTTGGTTCTTGCTAAATATATTTACTAAATAGTAAAGAGTGATAAACTATTTTATCTACAATGAATACTAACTATTGCAATCAAACAATAATTTTACTATAGAATGCAAGCGAGTGGAGCCAAATGATACCTAAATCCTCTCCCCTTTTTTTTAGTCAAAAATATATCACATACCTTCTAGTGTAACTTTTAACATGCTTTTGTATAAGATATTTCTCAACAATTTAATCCAATCAGGAAATAACTTTTTGTTTACTCTTCTTATATTTTAACATTGAAAATTATCTAGTCAAGATTTTATATTGTTATATCTTCAGATATAACAGATATATCTTCAGATATAACAATATAAAATTCAATTACAATTCAATTAAAATAAATCTTTACTGAGTCCTTTGACATATACAATACAGGTAGAGCTTTCCTAATCGAAAAACCTGAAATCCAAATCTAAAACATTTTTAGAATCATCATGATGCTACAAGGAATATATCTTGAAACTCTCATACATTGCTGGTAGAAATGCAAAATGAGACAAATGTTTTTCTTAAGTTTTAACAGTTTGGGCACTTTTCTAGAAAGAAAGTATAAAATTCCTAAGCAAGTATGTGACATTTTTTAGGCATGTTTTGAAGATATCTTTTATAAGTTTGAGGAAGTTCTCTTCCATTCTTGGGTTATTAATAATCTGTATCACAAATAGACGTTAGATTTTATCAAAGGTTTTTTCTGAATCATTTATTTTTGCAATCATGTTTTCTTCTTCAGTCTGTTGGATGGTTATTTACATGGATCGAATTCTGATTCTTGAATCAGCCTAGTATTCCAAGGAAAAACTCTACTTTGTCACACTATATTATTTTTTCCATGTATTACAGGATCCGTTTGCGGGCATTTTGTTGAGAATTTTTGCCTATGTGTTATAAGCAATATTGGTCTATAGTTTTCACTTCTGTAATTTCTCTATTTGTTTTTCAGATAATGCTGCTCACCCTCTCAATATTCTTAATTTTTTTGTAGACTTGATATTATTTCTTCTTTGAAGTTTGGTAGAATTCACAAGTGAAGACATCGGGATATGGAGGTTATTCGGTGCAAGGATTTTAACTAGAAATTAAATTTCTTTAGTAGATAGTATTATTCAGGTTTTCTATATCTTCTCCAGTGAACTTAGGCAGTTCATTTAAACACAATTATCCATTGCATCTAAGTTGTCTTATTTATTGATGTAGAGTTATTCTTGATATTCCTTGATTTTGCTCTTAATATCAATAGGGTTTGCAGAAGTGCTCCCTTTTTTATTCCTGGTATTATTCATGAATTTTCTTTTATATTCCTGATCAATCTTATTCAATACTTTTCTGTTTTATATTTTAAAGTAATGACTTTTGATTTTATGGATTTTTTCTTTCTACCGCTTTGCTTTTTCCTGCTTTTAATTTTATTGACTTCTCTTCTTTCGTTTGTTTCCGGTTTATGCTTTGGTTTATGCTTTCCTATAACTTGTGTCTGAATGTGGAATCTTCCTTCGAAAGTTTTCTTCCTTTCTAATACAAGCATTTAATATTATAATTTTATCAGTAAACATTGTTCAAGCTACATCCTACATATTTATTAGGTTGAGTTTCTATTTTTATTCATTTCAAAACATTTTCTTATTTTCCATTAAATGTTTCCTTTTGACCCATGTATTAAAGAAAAATGTGCTGTTTATTTTCAAAATATTTAGGTCTAAATATTTATGTCTAATTTAGTTATCTTTCTGTTAATGATTGTTAATTTTATTCCAGTATGGTATAAGATCATATTTTTCAGAATTTCAACTATTGTATGTATTAGACTTTGTAATATTCCAAATGTGGTCAGTCTTGGAGAATTTTCAATGCAAATTAAAAAATAATAATAACTATTTTGTTATTGTTGCCTACAGTGTTACTGTTTAGGTCAAGTTGGTTGGCACTGTTGTTTACCTTTGCTATTTTATTTTTGTTAACTTTGATTTTGTTCACGGGTTCATGCACAGCTTTGTTATATAGAAAAGCTAATCTCACGGTTGTTTGATGTACAGATTATTTCATCCCCCACTAAGAATGGTACCTAAAAGTTATTTTTTCCTATCCTCTTCCTCCTCCTAATCTACCATCAAGTAGGCCACAGTGTCAGTGGTTCCCCTCTATATGTCCATGTGTTCTCATCATTTAGTTTCCACTTATAAGTGAGAACATGTGGCATTTGATTTTCTGTTTATGTGTTAGTTTGCTAAGGATAATGGCCTCCAGCTCTTTCCATATTCCTGTAAGGGACATGATCTCATTCCTTTTTATTGCTGCATAGTATTTCATGATGCACATGACCCTATTTTCTTTATCTACTCTGCCATTGATGGACATTTATTAATAGGTTGATTCCACATCTTTATTATTATGAAGAGAGCTTCAATGAACATATGTCTGCACGTATCATTATGGTAGAATGATTTACATTTGTTTGGATATACCCAGTATTGGGATTGCTGGGTCGAATGGTAGTTGTGTGTTTAGTTCTTTGAGGACTCGCCAGACTGCTTTCCAAGATGAACTAATTTACACTCCCACCAACAGTGTATAAGTGCTCTTTTTTCTCTGCAACCAAGCCAGAATTCATTACTTTATTTTTATTTTTTTACTTTTAAATAATAGCCATCCTGATTGGTGTGACATGGTATCTCATTGTAGTTGTGATTCACATTTCTCTAATTATTAGTGATATTGAGCATTTTTTCATATGCTTGTTGGCTACCTATTCTATCCCTTTACTGGTATTCTGTCTACTTGTTTTAACTGTTACCAAGGAAAGAGTGTGCATGTCTTCAACTATAATTTTGATTTGACTATTTTTATTTAAATTCTGTGAGTTTTTGATTCACATATTTTGAAGTTCTCATTTTAGCTGTATTTATTCCTAGGCATGATGTTATGTCTTCATGAAAAATTGACTCTGCAATCATCGAACATATCACTGTATTCCTCATAATATTCCATTTCCTAAGTTCTGATTTTTCTGATATTTCTGTAGAGAGTAAAAGATTAGTGTTTTCTGTCCATATTTTTTCACAGTTTTTATTTTAACCTGTATCTATCTTTATATTTAAAAATGAGTTTCATGTAGATAGAATAAAACTCTTACTCTAATTTTAATGTGAAAATATGTCCTTTAGTTAGTGTTTAGCTCATTTACACTCAACGCAAGTATAATTAAGATTGGATAATAGCCACTGGTACCATTCTAGTGGCAGTTTTCTAAATGTTTAATGTTTTTATTATTTTTTTCTGTATTGTCAGCCATTTTCATAATTAATTTATGGCTTTGTAAATCTTAATGCCTGGCTTAATATTAATATGCTTTTTTCTATTTTTAACATATTTTCTCCAGCGTTTACAGCCAATTCTATTTTAGAGCCATTAAAATGAGAAATATAATTTGATGCTCACTTTCACATATGACATCTTAATGGCTTTCATTTATTTGTGCAGATTCATGTTTCTTTTTTGTGTCAGTTTTACTACCTAAAGAAGTTTCTTAAACGTTTTCTATAGTGTCTTATTACTTTTTCTATGTTTACTGTAACAATATAACACAAGTTAGTTGGCTTAACACAATAGTTTATTTACTAAATGTTCTGGAGGCCTACAATCTGAAATCAGCAACACTAGCCTGATATCAAAATATTGATAGGGCTTTATTCCATCCAAATATGGCTCTAGAGAAGAATCTCTTTCTGCACTCTCATTCTCTGATGGTTACTGGCATTCTTTGGTTTGTAGCACCGTGAATCCAATCTCTACATTCATGGTCACATTCCTTTCTCCTCCCTCATATTTCTTTCTGTTTCTTTCCCTCTTATAAGGATAATTGTGATCACATTTAGAATTCATCCACATAATTCAGGATAATCTTTCTGGTGCAGGATATTTAAGTGAATCATATATGCAAAGTCTGCCATATAAGATAACTTTCACAGGTTCTGAGGATTAGGACATAGACACCTTTGGTTAGGGGTGAGAGGATTTTTCAGTCTACCACATAGTGCATTGATACTGGAAGATTTTTATGGGATAAATCCTTATTCCTTTTGCACTTTTGAAGGTATTTTTGCTGTTATTAAAATTGAAGGTTGACATTAAAAAAATGTCTTTCTGTCTTTTATTTATAAATTCATTATCTTCTGGTCTATATAAGTCTGCTTCCATTCTTACCTCTGTTTATTCTCTCTCCCTGCATTCAAGAGTTTTGTTCATCTTTTTTTGTTCTCTTCATCTTAAAACAGCATGCTTATGTGTGTGTGCATTTGTGTATGTGTGCGTGCACAGAAGTATTTATCTTTTCTCTTGCTATCTAAGTTTATTGGATCTGTGGTTTGTGTCTGTCATTAATTTTGTAAAGTTCATAGCCATTATTTATTCAAATAATTTGCCCCATTACATCTCTCTTTCAACTTTTGGATTTGCTATTGCATTTATATTGAATCATGAAATTTCCTATAGCTCTTGGATGCTCTATTCTAGGGTATTTTTTTTTTATTTTTGGTAATATTTTTTCTTTTTTGAATTTCAGTTGCATGGTTTCTTTTATCTTCAAGCCCAGTGATCCTTTCTTGATTCTTTCAAATTTATAAATGAATTCCTCAAAGACATTTTTGATCTCATTCTATGAGATTTAAAAATTATTTCTAGCATTTCTATTTGATTTTTTCCATCTCCCTATCTAAATTACCCACAAGCTCATTGGCCACATTTTTCCACTAGAAGATTTAATATGTCAATCAGAGCAAAAGAGCTACATCTGATATGCCTAACACCTGTGTTATAGTAAAGTCTAATTCATTTGATTACTGTGCATCTTCAGAATGTATTGATTGTATTGCTTTTTAGAAAAAAACTTTGCCATTTTGCTGAAAGCTATACATCTTGTGTATACAAATAGAGAATGAGTTAAGTAGGTTTCACTGCTTAAAAATAAACACACTTTTGTATTCTTAAAAGACCCTTAATATGAGAGTTTATATCAATATATCTAGAAATTAAACTGGGTTTTGGATATGTTCGTATGGTCTTTCTCAGTTCAAACTGGCTTCATATTCCTGTAGAATTACCTTATGTTTAGCATTTGTACTATTTTACCAGAGGCTTTGTGTCAATATATGTTTCGTCTTCAGTTTTAGATTTTTCCATATTGCGATGCAGCTCAGATTTGTCTTGATATTCTTCCCCAATTTCTATGCACATATTACTTTTTATTTGATGTTAGCCTGGTAGAAAGAAATAGAGTATTCTTTGCTATTGTGATTAAGGCTTAGTGTTAGGTAGATGTAATATCTACCTAATATTGAATCTCATTCAGAATTATTCAGCATGGGCCTTCAGATTTATGCATTGTCAATGAGCCTGCCCCCACACCTGCTGTATTCTGTGCCCAGCATGTATTCCTGCATAAAGCAGCCATTCTTTTCCCAGACATATATCATGAAGGATGCATGCTCAGCACTTTTGTCAGTCTCTTTTAGAAGCTTGTAATGACAATTGTGGAGATAAGACTGTGGGTGGATGTCAATTATTTTGTGTCTATGGCCTCGACTGGTTCACTAGCCCATTATAATTGGCCATTAGCAATTCACTAAAAATTTTAGGTGAATTCTTACTGATCTCTAGCAGTGTAGGCCCCAATAAGAAAGTTTTGCTTGGAGGCTCTAGTCTTTTCTTACATTTCAGTGTAATTGGTCATCCTGTGACCACAGATTTCTTAGGGTTTTCAGAAAAGTTGTACACTTGCAGATTATCTGTTGTATTATTGTTACAAGGATGAGAGCGATGTTCCTTCCAAATAGCTAAATCCTAGGGAGCGAGTGTATTTTTTTTCTTATTAAGATGTTTATTTGCATTCCTTATATTTAGATATAGGGTGCATTTTGAATAAATACTTACATAAGTTATGAGTTAAGTGTTATTATTATTGTCATAATTATTATTATTTGCCTCTGGATAGTTGCTTTTCATAGCATCTATTTTTGAAAGGGCTGTCCTTGCCCTATTGTATTAGCTAGCATTTTTGTCAAATCATTTGACTGTACATGTGAGTCGATTTTTAACTGTGTATTTTTTCTATTGATCTATATTTCTTTTGATTTTGCCAGGAAAACACTATAGTGATTAATAACACTTTTAAGTGATAATGATGTGAGATAGTGTTAGGTTCTTTAATTGTTGTCTTTAAAAAAAATGATTGGTTATTCTAGGGTATTTACATTTTAATGTAAGAGCAAAATCACATTTTAAAACATATACAAAAAATCCTCCTGATATTTTTGATTGGGATTATATTCAATCTACAGATTATTCGGGGGACACTGAATGTCTTGAAAGTAATGTCTTCTGATCAATTGATTTAATATATTTATCGTATTCAAATCTCTTATTTCTTTCAGTGATTGTTTATAGTTTTCAGTGTACAATTTGCAGATTACACTTTCAATTTAACCACAAGCATTTAAATTTATGTTATTGTAAATTATATTTTAAAAATATCAATTCCAGATCTTTTGCTAGTATAAAATTCTTACACTGTTTAATGTATTTTTTTTTTGCAATTTTTAAATCTTAACCTTGTATTCTACAACTTTGATAAAATTGCTTATTATTCTTATGAGCTTTCTTGTAAATTCATTAGAGGTTTCTATATGGATGATTATACCCTCTCCAAAGAAAAACAGTTTAACATCTTAATTTCCAATCCATGTTTTGTTTAGTTTTTACAAAAAGTTAGGACATTGAGCAAGATGTTGAATGGATATACTGAGAGGGGACATTTTTCTCTATATTCAGTCTTAGGGAAAAAGCATCATTATTTTAGACTTAAAAAAATCTGTTACATAAATGTGATTTTTATCATGCTTTGTTTAGTTGTTAGCATGAAATCTTCTGTAACATTTTCCCTTATGCATTTCTCTTTTTATTTTAATCCTTTTTGTATGTTTTGTTTTCCCTCATTTTTCTTTCATTTTCCATGCTAACCAGAAAATTCAGCTAATCTTAATTTGTTTTATAATTTTTAGTTCTCATATTTAATTTTTTAGTTTTTCTTTTTATCCTGAAATATATGTTCTTTTCACCTATAATAACCAAATTTTCTTGGAAATGTTTAACTTATTTATGAGAATTGATTTATAATTTTTGTTTTGTTATAATATGTAGTTACTAGTTCAACTGTGGCTATTATTCTGTTTACTATATTGAACATTACATTGAATTGTTACAGGCAGACTGGTGGCTTACGCCTGTAATCCCAATATTTGGGAGGCCGAGGTGGGTGGATCATTTGAGGTCAGGAGTTCGAGACTAGCCTGGCCAACATGTTGAAACCCCGTCTCTACTAAAAATACAAAAATTAGCTGGGCATGGTGACATGTACCTGTAGTTCCAGCTAGTTTGGAGGCTGAGGCAGGAGAATCCCTTGAACCTGGGAGGCTGAGATCACACCACTGCACCCGAGCCTGGAAGAAGGAGCAGGAGAAGGAGAAGGAGAAGGAGAAGGAGAAGGAGAAGGAGAAGGAGAGGGAGAAGAAAAAGGCATGTGTTTATGTGTTGAATTACACTTTATTCTTTTTTATATGTTTGTCTGGATTTCTTTGATACTTTAAATGAGTGCAAACCCTTTCCTCTTTCTTGTTGATAGCCCTAATCTTATAGATTCCTCTTAGATTTGATCTGAGCTCTAATAGGACCAACACTTTAATTACGTTTAATTAAGATGAAATTATTCAGACCTTCAAATACTGGAGCTACTGCCTCTTTACTGGTCTTATCAATAATTGAGTGGAAGTGGGTTCACATCAGATTTCCCTTTGTTTTTCAGTCCCTCTTTTCTTGACACTTTTATAATATAATTTGAGGTTGAGGATGAGGATGAAATAATATTAAAGCCAAATATTGTGTATGTCTGTGTGTGTGTGTGTGTGTGTGTGTGTATTTTCCAGATTCCATTTTGTTCCAGCAGCCCATATTGTCATTGCTTGCTAGGATTATTTTCCTTTTCTCAAGTTTTCAAAATAATTTTATCTGATGTGCACCTGTGTCTCCATCATCTCTGATCCAAACAAGGTCATGATCCTCTAAAATAAAGCTATCTTAGCTTTCCACTACCTAGAAAGTACTTGTTTATTCTCTGGAGTTCAGCTTGTCTAGGCTTTCTCAGTTACTCTAGTTTTGCTCAGATGCACAGAAAACTTATATTTCTAATTTTCTCTAAAATTTTCTTTTAGATACCATGGGCATCCTAAATAGTAGGAACATATATATTGGTTCACTATTAATCCCTTAGTGCCTAGTGGAATGGCTGTATAGGTTTGCAACTATCATTACTGAAAATATACATGTTTTCAATGAGTATGTATTTAGTTATATTAAACAACAGAGAATATTTCCACTTAAGATAAGTGAAATAAACATTGTATATAAATAGCAATCAAACAGCCCCTGAGAGAGCTAATTTAAATTATGAACATTTAAATTAGATTTATACATATAATATCTGCTTTAAGTAATAGTTTCAAAAATAATGTACAATTGTACTGTGGAAATTTAGAAGGTAACCTTGACTGTATTGTTTTAGAGGGTAGCTATGAAAAGCACAGAAAATAATATGTTTTACAAAGGTAAACTTTTGGAAGCTGTTAGGAGAGGAAGAGATTATCTAGAAATAATGACATTCTCTACATATAATACAGTTTTAAAAATACTAATAAGTGTGGCAATTCAAAAGTTTATATTCAGCAAGTTTACTTGAGAAGAAATAGCAGAGGTCAAATAATACATAATATCACAACTGTGAGGCAGAGATTCTTCTCACTGTAGAGGGTAAGCAGTCTTTTAACACTCGAAAAGAATGGGTGAGATAAGGTTTATGTAGTCTATGAATAAAGTGATTATATAATTCTATATCCAAACCAGTAAACTTTATGTAGTGAAAGTGGTGCTATTAATAATGTTGGGAAATTAGGTATATACTCCTGGGATTGTCCTGGACAAGTCTCAAAATATGTTTAACTAACAATAACTGTCTACCTCCTCCTTATAACAAATGAGACTCATTGTAAGTGACACTCTACCCCATAGCTGCCATGGTTCATATCACTGAATGAGCAAGTGACTGAATCTTCCTAGAGGAAGTCTATATTGCTGATAATGGCTTCCAGTTGCATACCAGTTATTATTCACTCTGATGCCGTAGAATTGCTTTGTTTCGATTGGCAAATTGATCAGGAACTCTGAACCTCAGTTTTCTCATATAAAAATGTGAAATTATCAAGCAATCTGTGATATAAACGCTAGCCACCTGCAGAAATTAGTTTTATCCTATATAGGGTGTGATTTTTATCAAAACTGTAAAAGCTTTCTCATCTAACAATTATCTATTGATTTTTAGCTTTCAGCCATTCCTGCTTCTAAAAAAAGAAGAAATAAAAAGTCAAGCTTCTATTAAAATGAACAATATCAGTAATTAATATTCCATAAATTATTTTTGGCCCTTCTTTGTTTTTTGCTCTTTGATTTTATATAAATTTTCATGAACATATAAAATTGGTTAATGTATGAAACTTTTAAAAACATGGTATTTTCCATTTATAGTTTTTTAGTTTGGTAGACATAAAGGCCATTAAGTATCACATTATCTTTATTGTTGTGATATGGAATGGCCATTTTATAAAACATTACACACTATTTGATTTGTAAAGTTTGACAATTTGAACAAGTATTACAATATGGTTTATTATTTATTACTCTATATTTTCAAGTTATATTACATAACTTTACAATTTATATTTTCAGGTTAATATAATTATTAAATATTGCATGTATAAGTTCAACTTTTCAATGCTACATTATTTAAAATAATGTTCGGCACCTATGGGATGCATACATAAATGAGACATTTATACTCAATATATTGTCTCATTTAATTCTCATAACAATGGTATAGGGTCAGAATTGTAAAATCCTTTTAGGGATGAAAAATGTGAGATGTAATGGCCTGAAATAAATTCCCGAAGCCACATCACCAGAAATTTTGGAGCTAAAAATGGACTCGTCTATATAATTTTACAGTATGAACTCTTAACTGCTTTCTACAGTCTCTCTAAGAGTCACAACAATGTAGGAAAGTTAATATTAAACAACTCCTCATTTTACTGTTGAGAAACATGGCTGTACCTTAGAGAGGTTAGATAGCTCATGGTCAAACTATTACTAATTACAGAATTTAAAGAGGAACATTGAGTATTAATTTTTGTGTGTGTAGCCCATGTGGTATTTCATTTATATAATGGTTCTTTAATTGTATTTATTCAAAGAAATTATATCGTTAATACAATAAAAAAGCAATAGCAATAATTCAAGCCAAAGCCACATAGAAGCATTTTTTAAATCATAAGTTGTGTATGTTTATTGAAACAGTCTTTATTCACTTTGTCTCTTTAACTATAAAGAAAAGTCATTTTCAAGGGATTAGGGTAGCCAGAACACATTATGTTCTTATTACTTTGGTTGTTTCAACAACTTAATCTTACAGAAAAATGAAGATGAAAATGTTACTGAAGGTATTACTATTTTATTAACCAATACTAGTAATACATATTTTAATATATATGGTAAGCTGTCCCTAATTTTGTTTTTGGTTTGGGATATAATTATAATAAACTGTAATCTGTAGTCTCTGTTCTTTCTCTGTATCTTTTTTTTTTTTTTACTTTCTTCTACTTTAGTTTTATTGTTTTAAAAGTAGCCCTATTGCCAACATCACATCTGCACATTTTTTCTTCAAATTTTTATTTCCCTTTATGTCTCTATTTTCAAATAATAGTTCTTGTCTCTTTATACTTTTTTACAAATCTTCACATATTACAATTGCAAATTTCTCTTTGCCCTCTTTTAAACATTCATTCTTATAGAATCTTCCCTTTTTTTATTGCCATTGAAATCCTCTTAATCATTACATTGGTTAAGTTTCCTTTATAAACAATAACTAATTTTAGTAGAAAATAAGTTCTTACCTGACATTAGTTTTCTTACAATATAAATCGGAAGGGTTAAATAGTAGATTTTAGACAAAGCTTCTCAAATAACTCTCTTCCCCCTAAATTACATTTCCTCTGTTGAGACTGTGATAAATACTCATTATTGCATTAAAACATGAGGCAGAAACTTGACCATATTGGCTAAGCAAAAAAAATATGAATGATACTATTGCCGATGCAAGAAACCACAGCATCACACAGCCAGCCGTGGTTGGCTTAAGGAGTAGTTAATGTATTGTGTCTGCTGCTATCTATACCAGGAAAATAGATACCTAATGTATTTAACTTTTTTTCCACTAAATCCAGTTCTGAGTGTAAGTCTTATATGAATAAATTTGATTAGTAGTACCTGAACAATATTTAGAAATTCAGCTATAGGACAAGCTGGAATATGCAGTGTATACTTTTCTGGGAGCTACTGTGAAGAAAGCATACTAGCAAGAGTTTGGGATGAAAGTTGAGTAAGCCAATCTATATTATCCATGAAAGTTCTTCTTATTTCAGTATTAGAATCACGTGTGATTGCTTACTTTACTTGCTCTGCTATTCTGTCATGTAAAGCATTGAATTCTACACATTTTTCTCTTATCATTTCTGATGTGTCTACTAATTTCTTCCATTTCTACTATTTATTCTCTTGAAATTAGTCTCATACTGTTACAAAAACATCCTTACAGACTTTTCAAAATCCAGGATTTTCTCCATACAGTAATTTTATTTAAATACCCTTTAATGATAAGTAATTTTCAAAGAAATTCAATTTCCAGAGTGACATCTGGAATCCTATTAACATTGAAAGGCTATTTCTCACTGCTCTGAACATGTAATTCAGAATCACTTCAGGATTTTCCATGGTAAAGTGGTACATGTTGTTGCAAACATTCTGTACCTGCTCCCTTAGCTTAAAAATCCCTCGCTCCCTTTTGACAAAAGTATAATTTTTTCAGGGCTCAATTCATGTCTTATTTCAGTCATTAAATATCCCTTATCCTAACTAAAAATAACAATTGTATTGTGAACATCCAGTAATACTTAATCTCAGCTTTTCACACCATATTTACTTGATTGCACTTCATATTTTCAATATTTATGTATTATTACTTATTTCTAGTTCCTTGAAGATCACATCCAAATCAACATATAAAAATGTATGTTGCATTTAACATAAAGATATTTCTTGAATGAATGCATAAATGAACAAATATGTAGATGACATTGTATAAATAAGGAAATAGATGTCATGAAAAGAGATCATGGACACACATAATTGGAAACCACAAAGAAACTAATATTGTAAACCTACTGGCAAGTCAACACATTAGGCTATCACACTTTCACATACATATACGAACAGAAGTATTTGATGCATCTGAATTAGAGACACACACTCTTTATTACTCACAGCAAAAACAGAAACTGGGGAAGCATCTTGCACTAGTTCTTTGTATCACAAGTAGTATAATATTTCATAAGTGTTGTTTTAACCCAGTTTTGATGTCATGGCTAAAACCTCTCAATTCGACTTCACAGGCAGTATGCTAAGTCCTCATTCCAACTACTTCCTTTATCAGCACTATTCCCAAATGTCAAGTACCCCTAGATATTTAACAAACCTGAATGGTCCCTTGTTTCTGGGGCCCTAAAACTACATCATTATACATTGTTTGTTTTAGATTTATTCAACTATGCCTATGGTAAAACCTAAAAGATTGGATCATGAGGACTTGAAATCTACATTTTCAACTCTCTGTTCATAGCATCCTCAAAGTATAGATGAACTGACTTTAGAGAAATAAATGCATAACACTGATAATCTTGAAATATTTCCTTATCACCTCAAAATCTTGAACCATAAAACATGTAAAGACCCTTACATACATTAAATTCACTGACTTCTGTATCAAGACAGCTATTACATTCTGCTTGTACCTTTTATACAATCTATTGTAAGATGGTTTTATTGAGATATACATACAGAAATAATCTGTTACCAAATAAGAATTTTGGCAAATTTATATGTTCATCATCCTGTATTATCTATACAAATGTCATTCCAAATACAGTAAACACTTGTCTTATTGTCACCTCTCCCAGAAACCTCATGTGATACGTTTTCATATATAGTTTTCTAACACATATATTTACATCTTATAATCATAAGGATTTTAAATGGGTTTTACTGAAGTGTGCTCTTCCTTTCCTTTTATATCAATGGTTTAGGGTATATGTCTGAAATATGGTGGTCCACCTTAGAGTCAAAGGCTTTGATTGTCACAATAATGCTGTATGCAGTTCTTGTACCCATCATCTCAGGCTTTTATAACAACATACCAGCTATTTGGCTTAAAGAAAAGGAATTCAGTTTCACAGTTCAGGAGCCTGGGAAGTTCAAGAGCAGGGTGACAGCCGATTCAGTTCCTAGTAAGGGCCCTCTTCCTGGTTTGCAGATAGCCACTTTATCACTGTGCTCTCACATGGAGAAAGCAAGGATGAGTGAGTTTTGGTCCTTCTTCTGCCTGTTATAGAGATGTTAATCTCATCATGACCTCATTTAAGTCTAATTACTTTCCAAAGACCCCACCTCCAAGTACCATCATGTTGTAGACTAGGGCTTTAACAAGAATTCGTGGGATACAACATTCATAGCACTCTCTGCCCCAGTGCTGGCTGTTACTGGGTATACAAACGACTTCACTTTCGCTCATGTTAGAAACTACAGGAATACAGGAGAGAAATAGTTTGTATGAATCTCCATAGCTACAAAAATAGTAATAAAATTATGCTTTAGATGCATTGCTTTTCTGTCGTCAGAATGGCTATTGTCAGTTTCTCTGATTCACTGCTTTTCTCTGGTTTAGTCACTGTGGATTCCAGCTTCTCTTCCCAAGTTACCAATGCTCTGCTCAGCGATTCCTTTGTTCATTCCTTTCCCCTCACATATACTTTCCTTTAATCTATATTGAATTATGTCAGGTCTTAGATTTTATATTTTTTACCAATTCATTTTCTGCTTTACTTTTATTTTGAAAATCTGTTTTGATACTTTGTCTTAAATTCTAAATTTTAGAGAATTCATAAAATGTCTTTATAATATTTTGAGTATTATACAGGGCACTAGAATAAATAAGAGGAATGCACGATCTCCTTCTCCAAGGGGTTTACAGACTATTTTTAAAGTCTAATTAGTAAATGAGCAATTTAAAAATCATTGAATAGTTGCTCTATCAATTAATCACTTATAATCTATGGGGCTCTACCCAAATCCATCTGGACTGAATGCATTAGATGAAGAATCAGGGAAGATTTTCTAGAGAAAACCTAATCTGAAGAACAGCTAAATTATGGGAAAGCTGAAACTATGATGGAGAAAATCTGAAACTTGAAAAAGTCCAGATTACATAGGTGAAGAATGAATGTGCAAGTAGGAAATAAAATCAGGAAAAACTCAGAAAAGAGTGAAAGCGTGGTATATTCAGAATACAAAGTAGCTGGTCTGTGAGTGTTAGGGTATGAAATTAAATATAGGTGGGAATTGGACATAAAGGGCATTTACATGTTATTCTAATGTGTTTTTATTTACATTCAAGGTTTAAGTACTAAGGTATTGAATAAATTTGTGTAGGGAAATGACACTTTGTGGAGTTTAGTCAGGCATATTCATTTTAAGATGCCTTTGAATATCAAAGGAGACAGGTGCAAAAGGCAATTGAATGTATGGCTCTGGAGCTGAAGTCTGGACTAATGATGTATATTTAGTATTCACTAGTATATTGCCCTATTGAAACATAGATATCCATAAACTTGTATTCTAAAGTGCTTAAGAACATTTTTAAAAAGATTGGCAGCATAACTTTTGGGAAAATCAATATCATGTCCCACTGTTCCATAGCATAAAATCCAAAATTTTGTCCAACAGCTTATTCACACTTTTGAGTAATTGCTGGCTTTCTTGTCTGATACTACAAAGAGACTGTACCATTTTTTAAACATATTTTTTTAAAATTTATTTTGCAAAATGAACTTTTTAAGAACAATAACTCAACATGATGTCTTTCATGGTAAAATTGTACTTTTTCTCCTGCCAAAAATTTGCTTCTTTATTTCATCAAATAAAGAAACCTCCTGATTATTACCCAAATTTTAAATTTCTCAGGCCTTACAGTTGTGACACTGGAAAAGCATATTCATTGTCCCAATCATTGGGTGAGTTTTGCTGGTTCTCCACTCCAAGCAGGAAGCAGAGAACAAGTAGGTCAAAAGATTAGAAAAAAAAAAAAGGACCCAGCAGTGGCACACAGACCAGGACTTCTTCAACTAAAGGACTAGCAAACAGTACAGGTACTTCAGAAAAGTTAAATAAGGGAAATTATGATTAACAAGAGACCGTAGATTAGGATATTAGGGTGTCACTAATTCAAGTGATGCCAGTGGAATGTTAATGGACAAAGTTAGATTGTGTAGATTGTCAAGTGAATGGGATAAAGTAATGAAGATGTTTAATACAAACCAATCTTAAAATAAGCTTACCTGTTGTGAAAAGATGGAGAAAGATAGCACAGGCGGAAAGATTTTAAAGAATAATAATTCATAATTTTCCTTGCTTGTTTTTGAATTAAGTGAATTTTGTTTACTTATCTCACTATTTTTTGAATATAGGAAAATACTTAAATATGTTAGCTGTATCCAATTGTTGTAAGTGACTCAGAGAGTTTATTTATATTTAAAGATACTGGTGCTTATATTTTAATAATTTTCAGTTCCATAAGATGTGTTGAAAAGTCTGTGATTCATAGAATAAGGGCACCTTTAGACAACAGTTAAACTTTATCTTTTACTTTTTATCAGTTGTATATTTTCAGGCTGATGTTTGTCTGTTAATGTGCCCACAATCCTGGAGTTTTCCAACATACATTATTAATATTAATTGTAGTTCTTTTAAAGTAATTACAGTTCTGTGAATAAGAATTGTTGAAATTCCTTTGAGGAAAGATTTCTCAGACATGTTATATAATTATATATACCACTTTGAAATGCATGCATAATGTATGTGTATAAGCAGTTTGAATGCTAATATGCATCTGCATGTAATATATACTTCTGAATCAATATATAAAATGCCCAATTTACCAGCTTTGCAAAACATTTACAAACTGAGAAAAAAATATTTTTCTCATACTCCTGAACTCAGTCTTTTTCTCATACTTCTAAAATCTGTTTTTTCTCATGTTTCTAAAATCACCATAACCTAACTATGTTACAAAGAACATTCTTTTTAAATATAAATATTAACGTACTTTTTAAGAATGTTCTTTGTAACATTATTATAGTGATTTTAGAAGTATGACTTCTGACAAAGAATCATAGCAATTGAATATTATGCACAGTAAATTTTTCATTATTGGACATTGTTCTGTTTTTACTGAATGTGTTGAAATGTAGCAAATTAAAATGATCTTGTGTCTTCAATAAAAATTCCACTGATTAGCACTCATGTTCAAATTCCAAGTGCTTTACTTGGAATTATTATTGCATTACTTGATGAACACAAATTTGAAATGCAAAGTGATAATTTGTTTGAAATGATGAAATGAGACAGGCACTTGTTTTCATATTTACTAATATGGCTTTGCATATTATGCAATAAACTGCATAATAAATTGTGCTGTTTTGGCATTTTTGTCAGGAGTATTTTGAAGGTTTTAATGTGGCTACTAATAATGTTTTAGAAAACAGAACAATTAATTTTGTGGTTTTTGGTAAATCTGCTTATCTTTATAGTGAGGATCAGCTATGATTAAGTTTGAAAATTGCCATTCCCCTTCCAGTTATGGTTGCAAACAATTTAGTATTCTTGCATAGTCAATAAACATTGACAGAGACCTGGGAATAATCAGAGGAAATAGCATATGCTCCCTGCTGTAGAAGAATTTGGCCTATTACAAGAAACAGATCTGTAAGCAAGTAATTGCTGCTCTACATGGTTATGAACAAAGCACTGTGGAACCCCAAAGAAAAGAAAATTCTGCCTGGGCATAAGGGCTATAATGTGGGTAGATTCTGTGAAACAAAGATTTATTTGAAGGTAATATTTACATTGGATTAGTAACGATGAATTGTGAGAATTCGCTTAGAAAGGCTAGACTAATAAACAAGTACAGGTAAATATTGATGCTAATTAAATTCAAAAATAAACTTAGAGGAGATATAATAAGCATTGTTTTTTATCCTTTTTTTAAAAACTCATATAAACAAATCTAAGTAGAGATGCCTAAGCTACACAAACTATGGGTGTGGTTCTGACAATAAACTGAAATTTATACTAGGGATTTATAAATATTGTGTCGATGGATATCTCCACCTGTTGGATATTATTTTCATTAACCACAATGATGGAAACCAAGGCAAAGTGATGAAACCAAATTCTCTGTGAATTTGAAACCAATTTTCTTAGTCACTATCTGTGTGCTTATGTGTTAGGTGAGTATGTGTAATACCAGCATATATATCAACATTTACATATCTACAGTAAAATTATTACTCAATACATGATATATATGCTGGCATATATGCTATGAATTAACCACCAGATGCTAACTGAGATAGTTTTAATCTACGGTGCAATGGTGGAATATAAAATAACCTAGTTGCCATGATTTCAAAGACATAGATATGCACACCAGTAGTTTGCCAAGATAATCAAAATGTCAAAATCAGAAAAATTATATTCCTTATAGAGAACTATTTTTGTAAATTCATGTTAAAATTATGCTCCAGGTGTTGAGAACATGTAATATATTCAATTCTTTTCACTCTTCACTGAGTGATTTTTAACTACTTAAGAAAAAAAGTTGAGTAACCACCAGGTTGGTTTATCAAGATACCACCTCATTAGGGAAAAGATTAAAAGGCAAAAGTGGTTATTTCTCTCTTCAGGAATTTGTCAAGTAACTTTGAAATAAATACTTTATTGTTTACAAGTATAGAAAAGACAAATTCAAATTTTACTAAAATATTTATGCAAAAATGAGTCACATGAATGGATAATTGTTTGATTTTGAAAGTTAAGTCTGATTGGAAAGTTTTGATACTGTAACAAAAAGCAAGCTTAAGTGAATACTAATGATAATAAAATAAAATATGTCTTCAACAGCCCCATTCTGTGAAACATGAACACATGAATCAAAGAAGAACAATTTCAAGTTATGTTTTTAAAAAGAAATATTAATACTATAACCATGTCTTTGCATGATTAAAATCAGTTTATATTTTTAAATGAATCAGTGTTCTTAAGATGAGCACTGCATACATATAAAATATATAATTATTTTACATTTATTTATCAAATAGCTTGTTTCAAATTAACCCTAAAAGAATAAAATTGTGTTTATTTTGCAAAATAAATTTATTTTCATGAGCATTAAAATGTTTTCTTATGCAAATTATACAGAAGAAAAAAGCAATATCATTTGCAGTTAGACTAATTATCTAGCTACTTTGGGATATGGAATATGATCTGTTTAAAATCCATATCATGGCTTTTTGATGACAACTTCAACTATTAGTGACATTTTATTAAGTATATTATTTTATTAGCAAAATTTAGGGCCTTATCTCCCATTATTTTATGTAAAACCTATAAAATATGTATAGCTATCAATAGAGATATAAACATGGATATTGTAATATGTAAATATATGCAATATATAATAATTTGAAATTATATACCTTGCACAACTCTAGTAGTATAAGTTAGATATCAAATTAAAATAATCAAATTTGACAGTAAAGAGTCTTCATTAATAATTTTGCCCAATAAACTCATGAAATTTGAAAAAGATAGTCTTACAACTTCCCAGTAGAACTTAATTAGAAAATATGGCACATTTCTAGGCTAAAATCTTTTTATATTGTGG
>NW_012117766.1:537364-556126 GCF_000951035.1 Colobus angolensis palliatus
AAAAAAAAAGTAAAAAGCATAATATATGGATCAAAACTTTGGTAAAAACAAGCAGAGTAGTATTAAAAGCTCATAGATATATTTTTAAATGAGTCAAAGGTACAGCATTTATTATTTATTCTTGCAAGAATCTAAGAAGTTTCTGTGTGTGTGTGTATTTGTGCATGTACACCTATGTTAGGATTTGAAGGAAGGAGGGTAAAATAAGTTACCCAAAGTCGAAGTGACTTCTGCTTGTAGCAATTTCCTGTGCTTTCTGGGAGCAGGCAGTTGAGTGTATTATTGTCAGCAGAGGACACTGAGCAATAAATAAAGGACACTGACTTTGTAACACTGAGGAGATTCCAGGGTAACCAACAGAAAGGCAGCTCTGACCTTCACTAATCTTGTCATGTAAGGTCAACTTGGTCATATGATTAGAAAACTAAATGGTTAACTTGAATTATGTTCAATGTGGTTAATGTATTACCAAGAAATGTTTTACATTGATTATAGACGTGTAATCAACGCTAAGGGCATACTACCCTGAATGCTCCTGATCTCTGATCTTGTGGGCTAATCAGGGTCGGGTCTGGTTAGTGCTTGGATGGGAGAACTGTGATCAAAACATCATACAGATTCCCCTGAAATGCATTAAGAAATCTTTCAGTCAAAAAAAAAAAAAAAACTTTTAGTAGATATCTTTACTATTTATTATTTTTACTAATGTCTTTTTTTTTTTTTTTTTTTTTGAGACAGAGTTTCGCTCTTGCTGCCCAGGCTGCAGTGCAGTAGCGCAATCTCGGCTCACCGCAACCTCCGACTAGCGGATTTAAGCGATTCTCCTGCCTCAGCCGAGTAGCTGGAATTACAGGCATGCGCCATTACATCTGGCTAATTTTGTATGTTTAGTAGAGACAGGGTTTCTCCATGTTGGTGAGACTGGTCTTGAACTCCCGACCTCGAGTGATCCGCCCGCCTCAGCCTCCCAAAGTGCTGGGATTACAGGCGTGAATCACCGGGCCCGGCTTACTATTCTTTTTTTTTTATTTCTTAAACTTTCCAAAATGTTCTTCCCTTAGGTATTGAAAACGAATTAAGAATAAAACCAGGGTTTACAACTGATGTTATTCAACATGGAAGCATATGGGGAAAATTCCATGGTGCATTAATTATATAATTAACATTGTAAATTATATAATCTCTATTTCTTTCTATTACAATGGAAATGTGACCCTGTCCTACTAAAGACAAATCCTTCTACTTGTGTCTTGGAACCCATTTGATCTTGCTTTCTCAATAAGTGATTTTCTACAGCTCTTCCCTCCTTCATCTCTAATGTTAACGTCTCCTTTCCTCTGGCCCATTTTTATTAACATATAAGTGTAACTTGCATAAATCTTCTTAAAGAGAATACCTTCATTACATTTACTTTTGAGTCTTTAGGTCATCTTTCAAATCTACTACTCAAGTTACTTTTGTCAGGATCACCAATCTTGCACAGCGTTGTACTTGGCTGTGTATTATTCTTAACTGCCACTATTTCACATTCTCGTTTGACTTTTCTTCTTTCTCTGACAAACCTTAGAATATTGGAATTACTGAAAGCAGATCTAGCTTTGCATATATGTATATGTGTGTGTGTATATACATAATACATACATATATATGTTATATATATATATAATATTTGCTGATAAATGTTACATTTGCATCTTTAGTGTTGGTCACTTTTATAATCTTGGGTTTCTTATATCCATTATCCAACATAAAAAAGATTATTGTTGACATGTCAAAAATAATGTTAAGTATAATATATTCAAATTTGCCTTTTCTGTTTTCCCATTCCAAAATCTTTCTTGTCTATTCTTACTCTCAATGGGTCTCAGTTCGTTCTGAGGCCAAATAACTATGAGTCATTCCTGATTCAACCTGTTTTTTCTCAACAACCCCACCTCATTTACATTGAATACATCAATGAGTACTGTGGCAAAGTTTAAATTATCCCACTCTGGTATGTCTCCAGATTTTTTAAAGCAACCTCAACTTTCACTGGCGGCACTACAACAACATTGCAACACTAAATTTTGATTCAAATTTTACTCTCATTATCCACTTAGTAGCCAAAATGCTATTTTACAAGCCAGATCACATAATTTTTTGGTTTTAAAACAAATAAACACATCCAATCAAAATTATTATGTATGATTTTCATGGCTAAACACATCTGTGTGCAATCCACATTTCCAAATTCTCCCTTTACCTTTTTCTCTTGTTCAATGTATTCCAACTGCAAGAGACCACTCCTTCTCTCTGCTCGTTTGTCTTTATATCATTTGCTTGCCATATTCACTATGACCTGTGTTAGGAATACACTTGCACTGGTTTTTCCCATGACTGGTTCCTTCTCATCACCTATGTCTCATCTCAAAGCAGATATCTGAGAGACCTGCCCCACCCATATTCTTTAAAAGCCTGCTCACATCTTTCTATTTTAGTTAGTCTCTGGCACATACTTATCTCTTATTTCCTTCTTAGCACCTATACTAATATTGCTCATTTGGATTTGTATACACAGATCTGTATAGTCCCTCCTCTCACCAAAGTTTGTTCCATGAGAGTGAGAATTTTGTATTCTGCTTCCTGTTGTATACTTAGGTTGCTGAACACTTTCTCACACAGGATAGATACTCCGAAAAAGCCAAGTAATAAAATGAATAAGATACTGATTTCATCTGCTAAAATTAATAAATGCCTAGTAAACATTAAAATAATGTATACAATATTTTAACAGTTATTTCATTAGCTATGAGTATTGTTTTAACTAAACTAAATTTTTATTTACAAATGAATGGATAAGTTATTCCATAGCTATACAATGGAAACTTACTTATTAATAGAAGCAACTGATGCATGCAACAACACGGATGAGTATTAAATCACTATGATGAGCAAAATAGACAAAATATATATGTACTGTGTAATATTCTTTATATAGATGTATACACAATAGAGTTCTCTCTATAACAGAAAGCCAGTCAGTGGTTGCCTATAGAAAGAATCTAAAGACATGAGGAATGTTCATATTTTTGGTATGACAAAAATGTATTTTTATTGGAATTTTGGTTCCATGAAGGTATGCATATGTGAAAATCCATCAAATTGTTCACTTTAAATATGTACAGCTAATTGTGTAGAAATTATTCTTCAACAAATTTGCAAAAAATACATCCAAATGAGAAATAATTTGAATTGGTGTTTCTTGGTGTTTCGTTAGGAAATTCTTGTATTGAAAATAAACTTGAAGAGGAATGTAACTATTTATTACTAGTGATAATGCATGTACCAAACACCATGGTGACAGGTTTTTACATTCCAATATGCAGACTTTTGTGTTAGGTACCCACATTCTGATGATGGGTGTCCTGCTGCAAAATTGTCCAATATCAAGTGAATCAAACTTCAATGCAGCAATAATTTTTTTTTCAGCAGAGAGGAAAGTATATTTTCTATTTAAAATGCAGTTTTTCTGCCTTCTCAGCAACTTGCATTAGTTTTTCTTTGACAGCTGGATTCCAGCTGCTATCCATTTCAAAGAAAAAGTATTCAGATATAAAATGTTTAGGTAAATTATTATTTTCCAAAATACAATGATGTAAACATTCTCATAAATCTGTAAGAGCAAAAGAATTGTACTTTCTCAAAACATAATGGTTTCTTTCATAAATGTGTTTGCTTAAGGCATATTGATCATATACAATTCTTCATATAGGTGTAATTATTTTCAATTAAATTTTTAAAATATTTTTCAGCATAACATGGGAGTCAAAACATATTGAAGTAGAATCTTTAAAAGACCTTGGAAGAAAATAATCAAAATAAAATAAATAACAATATAATAAAAATAATATGATATAAGTAATAATTTTAAACACATAATATTCATTTATATATTACTTCATTCAACTATTATTCAAGTAATACTAAGTGGTTGTTCTGTGCTGAAAACTGTGCTGGACAATAGGAAAACAAAGATGAATCTGACAGAAACTCTGCCCTTTATAATGGTACCCATTTAAAATTATTAATTATAATAATAAATGTAAACTATCTGCAGAGAAATAATACAACATAACGATTAAAATATAGGGATTTTGGAGGAAGAAAAACCTGAATTTCTACCTTAGCCTTACTACTTCATGTAGGTACTAGGCATCTCAATTCCCTACCTTAAAAAATGTGACCAGTAATACCTTCTCCACTGGTAAGGACTTATCAGAAAATGTTTGTCAGTCCTTACTCAGTCATTGGCAAAAAGAAAAAGATCAATATATTTATATCCCTCATATTCTCTAAGCTCTTGAAGAGGAGAAATTGTTTAGTATACAACTCATTTTTAACTAAAAAATCAATATACTTGTGCAACCACCACCCAGATCAAAATATAAATTTCCAACATCCCAGAAAATTATTTTTTGCATTCTTCATGCAATACTTTCCAAAGACAATCATTACATATTTCTGCTTGAATAATTCATGTAAACAACATTATGTAGTATGCAATCTTTTATTTGTTTCTTTTTAAAAAAATACGTTAAGTTTTGGGATACATGTGTAGAATGTGCAGGTTTGTTACATAGGTATACATGTGCCATGGTGGTTTGCTGCACCCATCAACCCGTCATCTACATTAGGTATTTCCCCTAACACTATACCTCCCCTTGCCCCTCAACCATTGACAGGCCCTAGTGTGTGATGTTTCCCTCCCTGTGCCCACATGTTCTTATTGTTCAACTATCACTTATGAGTGACAACATGCGGTATTTGGTTTTCTGTTCCTGTGTTAGTTTGCTGAGAATGATGGTTTCCAGCTTCATCCACGTCCCCGCAAAGGACATGACCTCATACTTTTTTATGACTGCTTAGCTTTTCATGGTGTATATGTGCCACATTTGCTTTATCCAGTCTAACATTGATGGGCATTTGGGTTGGTTTCAAGTCTTTGCTATTGAGAATAGTGCGACACTAAACATACATGTGCATGTGTCTTTATAGAAGAATGATTTACAATCCTTTGAGTATATACCCAGTAATGGGATTACTGGGTCAAATGATATTTCTAGTTCTAGATCCTTGGGGAATCACCACACTGTCTTCCACAGTGGTTGAACTAATTTACACTCCCACCAACAGTGTAAAAACTTTCCTATTTCTCCATATCCTCTCCAGCATCTGTTGTTTCCTGACCATGCTAACTGGTGTGAGATGGTATCTCATTGTGGTTTTGATTTGCATTTCTCTAATGACCAGTGATGATGAGCTTTTTTGCAATGATTGTTGGCCACATAAATGTCTTCTTTTGAAAAGTACCTGTGCGTATCCTTCACCCAGTTTTTGATGGGGTTGTGTTTTTCTTGTAAATTTGTTTAAGTTCCTTGTAGATTCTGGATATTAGCCCTTTGTCAAATGGATAGATTGCAAAAATTTTCTCCTGTTCTCCAGGTTGCCTGTTAACTTTGATGATAGTTTCTTTTGCTGTGCAGAAGCTCTTTAGTTTAATTAGATCCCATTTGTCCATTTTGGTTTTTGTTGCCATTGCTTTTGGTGTTTTAGTAATGAATTATTTGTCCATGCCTATGTCCTGAACGGGATTACCTAGGTTTTCTTCTAGGGTTTTTATGGTTTTAGGTCTTACATTTAAATCTTTAATCTATCTTGAGTTCATTTTTGTATAAAGTGTAAGGAAGTGGTCCAGTTTCAGTTTTCTGCATATGGCTAGCCACTTTTCCCAACACCATTTATTAAACATGAAACCCTTTCCCCATTGTTTGCTTTTGTCATGTTTGTCAAAGATCAGATGGTAGTAGATGCATAACATTATTTCTGAGGCCTCTTTTGTGCTCCATTGGTCTATATATCTGTTTTGGTAATAGTACCATGCTGTTTCGGTTACTGTAGCATATTGGTATAGTTTGAAGTCAGATAGCATGATGCCTCCAGCTTTGTTCTTTTTGCTTATCATTGTCTTGACTATATGGGCTCTTTTTTGGTTTCATATGAAAACTAAGGTAGTTTTTTCTAATTCTGTGAAGCAAGTCAATGGTAGCTTGATGGGAATAGCATTGTGTCTACAAATTACTTTGGACAATATGGCCATTTTCACGATACTGATTTTTCCTATCTATGAGTATGGAATGTTTTATTTTTACATCATCTGTGTAAGAGCCATCATGTTTTCACATGAGGCAATATTTCACTTCTCATCAGTGGTATGAAATATCTGGTTGTTTAGATATCTATTCTCCTATAAAGAAATCTTAGTTATTTTCAATTTGAGACTGTTACAGGCATTAGTTAAAGTTTATTTTTTGTTGTTAACTTTGCATCAATGTTTGTAAAAAACAGTATGGTTTATTGTTAAATCATGATATCTTATGGGTTAGCAAGACATACGATCAAGTTTGCCCTTCATTATAACAATGCTGATTATTTAACACAATCCTTCTAAATTGTTCCCACCATGACACACATGGAAAATGACAGTATTTCTATGGCACAGGGGGTAAATGGAAGTGTTGTTTGCAGCCAGAGTTATGTAGCCTGGTAGCTCCAGCCATGGGGATGGTGGAGGGGATTGCTAACAGCACATCAGTAACCAGCTTGCAGAAATTTGTGACAAAACCATGTTATTTGTTCATTCTTCAACTGTCACGAATAATGTACTACAATATTTAATGAATAACATGTTCTTCTGGAACTAAATTGGGAAGATGGACCACCATTTATAATTAAATGTAAGCAATAAGTAGGTAATGATACTGTTTAATGCTATAATTCCCAAAGTGTGGTTCCTGGACCAGCAGCATATATGCCTCCAATGTAAACATCAGGGCTGCTGGTTGTAGGACCCATCGATCTGTAGTTTAACAAGCTCTTCAAATGATATTGATGTCTGCAAAAAGTATGGGAACCACTGCCTTAGCGGAAGCACACTCAATGGCTTGATTTTAACACACCTGCAGACTGGAACACGGGCACCTGTGCAGAGTTAGGGTCCTGTGCCTGGGCAGGATGACTCTGGCCTACATAGGGATGCCTGGTCATTCCAGAAGATAGACCTATGTCCAAAGCTATTGGTGATTGTGGACCATGGCCTCCAATAAACAGATCACTATCTCTAGACAGATAGTGCTGAGTTCTTGCTGCTCTACTCTTTTTCTTATCTTTTAGAGCCATTGGTATTCATTTCTCTTAAGAGTATATTCAATTTTAGTATTTGTAGGTCATGAATTTGTATATATTTAGCTTTAGTAGATATTACCAAACAATTTTACAAAACAGGTGCACCAATTTATAAACCTGCTAGCAGATATTGGCATGTATGAGGCCTTCAATAGTGGAATTTATTTTAAGTGATTTAAGTGTTCACTGAAGAAATGATAAGCAGAAACTTCTAAATAAAGACAACAGAGAAAATGCATTCAAGAAAACAATCAGGACATGCATCACAAACCATTATGCAACAGATTGGTATTGCCACTGATACTAAATAAGTGAGCACTTCGTGAGCTGAGGTCAAGTGAGTAGATGTGGGATGCAAACTTTGAAAATTGTGAGATAACCATTTTATAAATCAAGATTCTGAATTTTAAAATTAAAAACAAAACATTAGAAGTATTCTTTTGTGTATGTTTATATTGTTCTATACTAACTTTCTAATCTGTGCACAAAGACATACTAAGTTAGTAGAATATGCATAGTTGTTTCATGAAAAGGGTCTACATTACCAAATGCATTTGGTAAATTTTGGCATTCTGGGTCCCACAAAGTTGTAATGGTTCTCTTCCTCTATTACTTCTCAGAGTCTTGATGTCCTACAGTAGGAATCTCCATTAGACAAAGGAAGGCAGCTTTTCCAAATCTTACAAGATGGGAGAATTTTTCTCTCATTAAGTGTCTTATAAAACAATGAGTTTTAAATCTACATGTATCAGTGGTACCTGAAAACCTGAAGTTGAATAGAGAAAGAAAGCAATGCTTCGTCACCTAACCCTCGCCTCTACCTGTACCAACCTCTTTAATACTTGCACAACTACAATTCAGGTACATATTATCTTTAAAATATACAGATGAAGAAAAGACTAAAACAAATTTTGGCACAATTTTTAACTAATATAATTTAATGAAAGAAAACATTTTTCTAGTATTTTTCTCATAATATTTAAGGAAAGAATGCTTGCCAGAATGACTATGAGGCAAGATTGCTGCTAGCGATGGGTCTTAGGTAACAGATACATTTGGCAGACACAAATATTATTATGTGTAGAATAAAGAGTTAAAATTAAGGAATAATATATGTAATATTATACAAGTATGAGTAATACAGTTTGTCTGTGGTGTTTGAAATAATAGATGTAAAAAAGGAAATCTTAAATTCTGAAAAAGAATATTATAGCTAGGTCAGTATGGAGTAGAATTATGACACTTTCTGAAACGAGTAGGAATATGATTGGGGCTGTATATATGTGAGAATTCACATTGATGATTGTATTAGGCAGTTCTTTCATTGCTATAAATAAATACCTGATACTGAGTGATTTATAAAGAAAAGAGGTTTACTTGGCTTATGTTTCTGCAGGTTTAAGGGAAGCATGATGCTAGCATCTGCTTGGCTTCTGTGGAGGCCTCAGAGAGCTTACAATCATTGCAGAAGGCAAAGGGGGAGCAGGCACATCACATGGACAGAGCAGGAGCAAGATATATGTGTGTATATATATATATAGAGAGAGAGAGAGAGAGAGAGAGAAAGGGGGGGGAGTGAGGTGTCACATGCATTTAAACAACTACATTTTGCAAGAACTCACTCACTATCAAGAAGATAGCACTAAACCATGAGGGATCCACCCCTGTGATCCAAACACCATGCCCTATCTCCAGCCCTGGGGATTACAATTCAACATGAGATTTCAGCAGGGACAACTACTCAAGCTATATCAATGATCTACTGTTTATCATTAGAAAAATAAAAGTTTAGAAACAGTTGCAACATTCCTTCAGGGTGCTCTGAAGGTATCATCTAGGATAGTGATGATGAGAAGGTAAATCACGGGGCATGTGGGATAGCTGTTCTTAAGGAAAAATCTATAGTCCTTAGACTAAAAAATATAAAAGGAAGATGAAATATTTGAAACTGTGTTTGTATATTAATAAAACTTCAATGAATAAGATTATTTTGGAAAAAATATAATTTGGCTGTCATCTATTTGAAACATGGTTTGCATTCAGGTAAGATTTTCCAGTAACAAATTGTAGTTACAGCACTGAGATTTGGTAGAGCATTAAGGATTAGTATTTTGATCTGCGATCTATCCATATAAGTGATAGTAAAAACCACTAGAATGAATGAGATAATTGAAGGTAGCTATGTAGATAAAGAAAGGAATTTTTCTAAGAGTAAAATTTATTTAGCAAATGTGTGAATAAAGAAATCAGAGAAGACAATATAAAAAGAAAAGTAATAGAGGTATATGACAAATTGCAAAGTCAATAACAGTGAGCAAGACAGAGTTGTGACAGGATTCTAGATAAAGCAAAGCAAGGTAAACTGCCAAATATCCTCATCTCATATCATAACCCATGAGCTCTCTGAATTCACACTGAGGTTTAAATGTAAAATAACCAGGGGGCCTTTGGACCCCTCAGCCATCACCTAAAAGTGATATCAAGCCATCTAGACAAATAAATACTCTTAAGAATAATAACATTGAAAAAAAAAATTGTTCCCACTCATTCCAACAACTAAGGGCCCAACTTTTTGGGGTCACCAAGTGTCTAGCCACAAGATTGGCAAACTACTTGGGATTATGGTGAGGCACAGTAAAAACCAACTGCTGTAGCACAAGTAGGACAACGTGTTAGCTCTGCTCAGTGAGAAGACAATTACATTGAAAGGACAACGGTAGATTAGGGAGTGATACATTGGCCAATACAAGAGGAAAGTGAGGCTTGTGTACAGCAAACATGGACTTATCATAAGGAAAATCAATCTGAGCTTATTTTCAAGTTCTGAACTTACCTCCTTTATGCTGCTGCAAAATATTCTGGGAAAATGCAAGTTCCTCACTGCAGCTATGCGTTCAAGAGGACCTTGCCCATGAAGAACATCAGCGGCTGGTGGTCTTTGCAGATGGCCATGTATCTGCCTCTCACATTGTTGCTGTTGTTATTGGGTAAGATTGGATGGGAAACCTAACTGGTTGACTTCTATTCTCAAAGAATTGAAAGAGGACTGTGATAGTACCAAGAACAAGGATAGAAAAGCCTTTTAGAAGAAACTATTGATGGTCTTCTTGAAATGGACTTCCAAAGACTAGTGGTCAGACTTATCCAGGAATTTTTGCTCGAGGCCAGAATAGTTGAGGTGGTTTAGTGCTAAAGAAGTGGGAGAGGGGGGAACAAACAAACAAACAAACAAAAAACTAGCCAAAGTCCTCAAACAACAAATGAATGCTATGATTTCCCCAGTGGGAGAGGAATAGGGACAATGAAGCCATATGAAAATTGGCTTATTATTATTTCTTACTAACATGAAACCATTAGGTTGAGAACAGCTACTCAACTCGAATGCCATTCATAAATTACACGTTACCTAGGACAAGATAAAAAGTCCCATCACCAAGCACTGAGAACACCAAATGCTGAACTCTCTGAATATTGTTAGTGTGGCTACCTTATAGATCACAATGACTTCATGATCTCAACCAGGTCCCTCACACGTCTTGCTGTTTTAGAGCATGAACTCTATGTGTGTGCTGGATGTGTATGTAGTTACCATGGAACCGGAAAGGAAAGAGGAGTCGGTTGTTCACACCAGCTTTGGGATACTCTTAGCTGGACTCAATACCAAAGAAACAATTTTCTGTCCTTCATCTTCCATGCAATTCTCTATGCTTTTCCTCCATTACTGGGAGGCCTAATTAGATTTTCTACTGTGGGACTTTGCAAATAAAATAAATATCTCTCCACTTGTTGGGTATAAATACAAATTTAAAATCACTTTTTTAAAGATATGGTGAGTGGGGAGCATAGGAGAAAATCGTTTTCTAATTTTCTATGTGAACCACAGAAGCAAAACAAACAAACAAAAACATTTAATGAAGGAAGATGCTGTTGAGGTTTTTATGCACTATGAGGACCTTTTAAATTTATGTTACATATATAAATATGTATTTCAGGTATATTGGAAGCATTTCCAATTCCCAGCCATGCTTTGCATTTCAATAATTAATGCAGAAAAGAATTTGTCTGAGTGCTGGCCCTTGCAATGGATCAAATGTTTGTGCCTCTTAGAATTCATACATTTAAATGTTGGACTTCAATGTGATGATAGTATTAGGATCTTGGGCCTTTGGGAGATAATTAAGTCATCAAGGTGGAGCCCTAATGAATGGGACTAGCACCCTTATAAAAGGAATTCCAGAAAGCTCTCTTACTTTTCCTGCTATGGAAATATACAACAAGCAGTGAACAGTTTGAAACCTTGAAAGAGAACATTCCCTAGAACACAACTTTGAATGCATCCCAATCTCAGACTGCAAGCCTGCAGAATTGTGAGAAATCAGTATTTATTTTTTATTAGTTACTCAACCTATGGTATGTTGTTACCGCAGCCAAAACTGACTACAACAGGCCTTTTTCAACCCATACTTGTAAAAATAACTTAAATCAAATATAAAAGTGGCTTTTTTCAGTAAATGAGTATTTCATACAAGCATTTTTTTTTTTCCTGAGAATGCTCTAGTCCCTACTCTCTCTTCTAATTTTAATGATCCTCAATACCATTTGCTCATGCTATAGAAAATGATCTTCCACAGGGATTCTTTTGTGAGCTTCCCTAGACAAAGTTAAATTCTGTATTAGTAACTAAACGTCAGTGAAATGTTTGTGCCAATAGATTATAAAGTATCTGGGAATTGATGTCTTTATGGGGTCTTGTGCACTGTGAACTTGGGCTCCTGTCTACGTGTGATTAGTCCATTGAGAACAATACCATGATGGAGGAAAGGTATTCTCTATATTTTTAAGATGCTATTAAATATTTCTTTTTAGAAAGGATGTGAGTTATTTCTATAGAGCTTATCAACTCTTCTTGACTGTTGCCAAATCAATGCCTTGATGATCACTGACTTTTCTAATGCCCATTGTAAATACCATGGTTTCATCTGAAATGTGACCCCACTCCTTGCTAGTATGCTCACATCTCCTTGGGAATAAATAGCACAGGTCAAAACCATGTTTTACAATAAAAATATTATCTAAATGGAATTAATATATTCCATAGTTGAAAGCGTTTCTCAGCTAAAATCAGGGGCTGAATTAAGAAAAATAAAATATAGGATGGAAATAAGCTTGAATACGGGCATACACACTTGCATTGTAGATGTGGCATCTCAGAAAAGAAGCATAACTGATAAACTATCTAACTGATTAATAGACTGCAATGATCCCCAGTGATATGCAAAGGCACACACTGTGTCTTTTGTACTGTTGGAAATTTGGGATCCTTAAATCTCATTTTCTAAATGAGCTGATAGTGCTGAAACATTGTTATATATCTACTGATTCAGATACTGAAGACCAATATATTTTTAAAAACACTAGAAGATTTATGTAAGAAGAACTGGAACACACATTTCTCCAACCGTCATACAAAGTAACAAATTTAAATTTTGTTTCTCTTCTCTGTGCCACAATTCTTCTCAAGGATGATTTCTCACTTTTTCCTCCAATAAGAAACAAAACCAGTCACACCATAAACCAAGGATATTTTTCATCAGAGGATTTAGTTTTTGTATGCATTGTATCTTAGAGCACAAATTAATTCCTTAAATGTTTCAATAGATTTTATTTGAATATTTTAACTTATTTAAGCTTACACAGCTAAACTAATTTTTTAATTGAAAAAAAGAAAAAGAGGTTTTTGCAGTGAAACTCAGATGACTTCAAAGATTTTTGTTCTATTTCATATTGTAGTGTTGCCTCTAGAAAGAGGGAATTATGAAAGAATACAACTATTTCTAGACAATAGAATAAAATAGAAATGGTGTATGACCCTGCTGTGAAGAGGTTAAATACCTTGTGTACATTCCCCACTTCTTTTTACCTTTTTTAGTTACCAAGGAGGTAATATGTTGAATAGGGCAGCATCTTAAAATGGAATGAGTCTAGATACCAAGTAACATCTTGAAAAAATAATTCCCAGAAAAAAACACTCAACCAGCATCTCCACTAGATTTTTCCACATGTAATGAAGAACTATGAACTGAAGTTGCATTTAACCCTCAAGTGCAGTAAGTTTTACTATAAAAGACGTTGAGGAATTGCAGAAAGATATAAGCAAAGAGAGATGCTCCTTTTATCATATTGTTTCTGAGCATTACAAATTTTAATATCTACATTAGATTCTTCCATAAGTAATGAAGAAACTTGTATTTAGTAACTCTGATTTTGAAAGAGTATTAATGTATCAAGTATTGTAATTTTTACTAATGAAAGAAAGAAGTCAAGGATTTGCTGAGAGAAATAGCCAAAGAGAGAAAAGAAATGTTAGTTTCATCATATCATTTGTGAACATATGAAAAGTGCTGCAAAGAATTTGTGGAAGATGTATGCTGTTAAAAATCTATGATATTCAAAATTAAGAATACATTGGGATTCCATTACAAGTGGGGCAGGTTTTAAATTTAACAGGTCATAATTGAGGACTCAACAAAGCCATGCGGAAATGTGTTCATGTACGTGTGTGTGTTTGTGTGTGTGTGCATGTGTGCAAGAAAGAGAGGCGGTGAGAGAGGAAGAGGGTAAAGAAGAGGGAAATGAATCGAGGGATTATTAATGGAGAAGATATTCTTTGCATAGTTAATAGCTGAATTTAGAAGCATTTATGGAACAAATAAGCCTTGAGAGCTAGAAAAAAGACACCAGAGACAGAGATTTGAAAGAAAATTAAGGAAGTCATAAAAGAAGAAGTAGACAATAAAGAATTGAGAATAAAATTGGATAGTTAGGATATTGGGATTAAGGATATGTCAATGTCTTCTTAAATATTTTGGGGATTGGGGATGTTGTGTTCCTGTGAGAAGTTTATTTAAATTAACTGGCTTCAACTTCTTTCCCTGTTAAATAAAAAATGAGAAAATAGAAAATCTGTTTCCTCAGATTTCTATTTTATTAGATATCCTTTCTAATATTCCATAGCTTAAAAGTTGTGAAACTTCTCAATTCATGCACATAATTTTAAATAAGGAATTGCATTTGCCAAGGTAAAACAGTTCTTGAAATCCTGTATTACTTTTTCTCACTAAGTTAAATAAAGCTCCACATATGATAATGTATAAATCTCCAGTTAGAAAATAAGCATTACCTCACCCTTTGTCATGTAGTTTCTTGGGTGATTGCGTTTCACTGCCTCTTAAGAAAGAAAGCAGACAAGCCAAGCTCAAGATATTTCATTTTGAAAATTTGAAAATAAATGTTTTATCTTCTACCATTTTTTCTATAAGAAGAGTAACATATTATATTTCCTTGATGAAAGCACAAGGGATAGGACTAAAGAAGACATATGATCAAATGATTGACACTGTAACTTTCCTGAATTAGAAAGATTGAGATATGCATCATTGTAATTCATATTTAGAAATGTCAGAGTAGATGCTATTTCTAGCCCTGAGAAAGTGAGAAAGTAATGATATAAGGAGAAACACTTCCACTCCTAAAGTATTGAATTAATTGCTAACTTTCCGAAATCATTTCAGCTCTGAATGCATTCAGTTTCTAAACTCCAACTGCAATATATATATATATATATATATCATATGTATATATGGGAAAGTAAGTCAAAGAAAGAAATTAACATAAATGCTTTATCAGTCCAATAATGCTGAAGGCGATCGAAGGTTAACACTACAGGGAAAAATCTGCCAGAGTTATGCCACCTACAGGTGATAGGCAGGAATATTTTAACAATAGCTCTTGTCAAATACCAGTTGAAAGCTGAATTTGGGCATTAATTCCCACGCATTTCATTCTGCTGCATGAGTGAGAAAGTGGCTTCAGTGCAGAGAAAGCTGTCAGGCAAAGAAATAAAGAAACTGGCCTTTGGGAGTGAGACTGGTGTTCACAGATATCATAAGGCCAAGGGAATTTGTGCACATCTTGATAATTCCTTCTAAAACTTGGATGTATTTTGAAAACATAACATTATAATAGTGCTGTTGTAGGACAGAATTTCTTTAAATCTTGCAGATATGTTAGGAGATATTAATGAGTGCTGTGAATAATATTGTCCAGTAATTATCAATTTTGAAGATCCCACACTATTCTAGAAAGAACTAGACCATAACTATCATGGAAAAGAAAAGGATTTGGATCATCCACCTACCAAAGTAGATTTTAAAGCAGATCTACCACATAGGACTGTTTATTCATAGAGTACAGCATCAAATTCTTAAGAACTATCTGTTGAAAAGATGGCTCAGTTGATGCCCAAGAGCATGTTGGTAACATTAACAGAAATACAAAAATCAGAAAGATGTTGGAGGTGAGGCGGAGAACAAATAATTTGTGCCACTGTGTACTCCTTGACTCTTTGATGTGATTCACTTATCTTTAAGGCAACTTTCGTAGAGTACTAACTAGATGACACATTAAAACATTATGTAGGGATTATCATTATGCTGTATTATCACTTCATAACCATTAATTTTATAAAAATTTTTTTTCTAAAAATAAAGAAAAATGAAATGTTAATGCTCCACTACTGAGCCCAGATAATAGGTTTTACTTGTGTATAAGCATGTTAATAGGAGAAAAGACTGGGCCTTTACTTTTTAAACATAAAGGAAGCATATTTAGTCACAACTAAGACTAGAGGAAAAATAATAATTCTGGATATCTCCATGATTCTGCAGAGATTTCAATTGATGTATTGCACATGTACATCAATGATCTCAAGTCCTCTCTCCTGGGAACTCCATTAACAGCTCCCAGTGAGGCCTAGGAAATTTGCTTGCCTTTGCTGCATGCTGTTCTATCAGCATATGCCAGAATAATTGCTGTTAGAATTCGAGAAGCTTTTTTTTTTTTTTTACAGTGTGGCTAAGTTGCTTGGCCACATTGGTTGAAAAGAACAATAACAGGTGTGTTTTCGTGCTACATTGCACATCTACTGCCACATAGTTATTCAGGCTGCAGGGTACCACTGAGAAAGATGGGGAGGTAATCTTTGCAGATGTGCTATATTGTTATGGTTCTGAAGTAACAGGTGCTTCAAAATTAAGACATAGATATCTCAGAAGGAGCTAAGAGATGGTGAACTGTCTAGGGACTGACATAAAATGGATACATTCCAAGGGGCTTGAATAACATATGGAGAAATCAGAGCACTACAGGTTCACCGGCAGGCTACTGAATTAGACACTGCCTATAGACATTTCAATAAATATGTGAAAGACTGAGATGAAGAGATGGAGAAGTAAGATTTTCAATTGGCAAGAAGCATAAAAAAACTAAAAATCTGAATTTTTAAAAACTGGCCTATGATATTTTGCCCAGGATATTTTCCATATACTAGAGACTTGTTGGATTTGGCACATTTACAGAATTGAGAACCATGTTGGTAATTACCTCAATAAGAAAAGTTACTAAAACACAGGGATAATTTACATCATCAAGGATCTAGATATAAGTACGGTTTATCTGTAGTGGGAGAAGAGATGGCTTAATGTTTACACTTTTATGTGTTTCCAAAACTTATTTGAGAAGTTTTCTCAGTTGAATGTATGTGTGTTCTCAACTGAATATTTTTTAAATCCATTTACTCAAAAATAAATTATTGAGCACCAGTAATATGTCAGGCTCTAGGAATAAAAGAAAGACATCATCTTTGCTCCTTTGGAGCTGATATCAATAGAATATAAGGAAAGACAATCATTGCAATAGTTATTTTTAATTTACTATGCTTAGTTGTGACTAATCATCCAAAACACAAGCATAGAGTGAGTGAAAGCTACAGTGGAAGGCTTATTTTAATCTATGTGTTTCTATTAATAGAAGTCTTCCACAAAAATATGACATTAAAGTTGGAACCTGAGGCATGACAGTTAGCAAGGTGAAGAGGAGGGCAATATTTAGAAACTATAGCATGTGCAAATTCCTTGAGAAGGAAAAGTTATTGGTGCATTTTGGGAACCTAAAGAAGAAAGTAAAACTACATTAGAGTCAACCCAAGAGTCTAAATATGGTGACAGAGGCAGAAGAGATAAGTAGACAGCTTGTAATGCAGCCTTCTAAGGTATATTAAAGATTCTGGATATTTCCCTAATGGTAATGTAAACCTTGAATGATTTTGACCTAGGACAGTGGTTCTCAATGAGGACAATTTTGCCCCTAGAAAAGATTTGGCAAAAACTAAAAACATTGAATACATTATATGGGGAAAGATGCTACTGGCATTCCCTGGCTAGAGGGCAGAGATGCTGCTAAATATGCTGCATTGCACAAGACAGAGCTTCCAAAACAAAGAATTATCTGGATTAAAATGTCAATAGCACCAAGGCTGAAATACTGTGACTTTCTAGAGACCTACAGAATTAGATTTAAAATCAGTGTTTGTTTGGAAGAGGTAGAATCTAAGGGAGCAAAATAAGATGTGAGATGAAGAATTAGGAAGTTATTGCAGTGATTTCAGAAAGAGGTATCTTCTATTGAGACTGTAAAACAATTGCAATATTTAAAAAATTAGAAAAATGGTATTATCTGAGAGGAGGCATTAAACACTGCTGCTGTTTATGCACTTTACCCTGGATTTGTTCACTCACCTTTTTGTTAAGAGGGATCAACTTGACCCACAGCTCCTTCATATGCTACTGCATGTACTACTTCCGTTTTGCCAATTACTGGGTCTGCTATATATACAGCTGAATAATGAAAGCTACCAACTTTTTCTGGCGGGATAGCAATAGTGAGACTAAGGTGAGTTTAAGTTCATCTTTGTAGATTCCAGATGATCTTCACAAATTCTAGTTGAGTTTTCTATTTTTCAGTTAACATTCATATTTTATGCCTGCAGACCTACAATCGTATCTAAACCAATAGCTTTGTATGAACTAATTACCCCCCAAAATTGTGCAGCAACAAATCACTCACAAAATTATTTCATGTCACTCTTAGTAATTGTACATTTGTAATCAAATCATGGATGATACATTTGTAGCCTTCAATTAAATTAATTGTATAAGGTCCGGATTCGTACATGATTATATTATGCCACTACTAGTATTTACACATGTCCAATCAAATTTTGACTTATATGGTTGATAGTCCTCAATTTGAATTTTAAAAAGATGGACAAAAAGTGGTTCTTATAGCCAACTAAGGAGTGAAAGTCCGGTTTTTAATTAGGATTCAAGAATGGTAAAAAAATGTAGTAGGGGTAAATTGGAAACACTAATATTTTCACAAACATTTATGTCTAGCTTTGATTAAATTCAATTTTAGAATGTATAAGGTAATCTGCCCCTTTCCTAGTTGGCTTCTAATATTGAAAATAATAAGCTTGTCTTGGTGGAAGACAGTGCTATACAGATCCTCTAATAATCTTAATTGGCAAATTTGAGTTCATTCATGTCAACTTTTATTGCCAAAACTTTTTTTTTTTTAATTTTCATTTTCCTCTAGAATGTCATAGCTACTCTCGAGAACTTCTCTCTTTTTTTTTTGGCTTGA
>NW_012117766.1:564086-564575 GCF_000951035.1 Colobus angolensis palliatus
AATGCAGAAATCACCGGTCTTCTGTGTCCTTCGCGCTGGGAGTTGGAGACTGCAGCTGTTCCTATTCGGCCATCTTGCTCCGCCCCCCGAGAACTTCTCTTTCATGCGAAATATAGAATGAACTTTTTTATGGTCTATTTTTTATGATTATTAAGAGAATCCAATTAAATGTGTATAGTTCAATTTATAGATCATTTAAGATTGTATTGTGGATACTGCCGTCTTCATGAGATTATATATATATATATATACACACACATACTTGAATCTTTCTGTCTTAAAAAATATATTTTACATATTTTAAATAAATATTTTCTGCATATTATATAGAATATCACTGTTTACACAGATTTTGAGACTGTGAAGAGGGTTTTATTATGTTTTACAGATAGTTATTTTATTTATTTATTTATTTATTTATTTATTTATTTATTTATTTACTGTGGGGATGGAGTCTTGCTCTGTCGCCTAGACTGGAGTGCAGATCTC
>NW_012117766.1:564625-585579 GCF_000951035.1 Colobus angolensis palliatus
CTAGACTGGAGTGCAGTGGCACAATCTTGGCTCATTGCAACCTCCAGGTCCTGAGTTCAAGTGATTCTCCTGCCTCTGCCTCCCAAGTAACTGGGTTTTTCCCAATTTGTCTTAGCTAATCTTTTGAATTCACTTTTTTTGTTTTTCTTTTTGAGATGGAGTCTTGCTCTGTCGCCTAGACTGGAGTGCAGATCTCAGCTCACTGCAACCTCTACCTCCCAGGTTCAAGCAATTCTCCTGCCTCAGCCTCCCCAGTAGCTGGGATTACAGGCAGGCATCACCACGCTGGGCTAATTTTTTTATTTTTAGTAGAGACAAGGTTTCTCCATGTTGGCCAGGCTGGTCTCTATATTTTCTAGATATTTAGGATTGCTGGTATCTGTGGCAGGTTCTTATCTCCAGCTGAATGACAGAGATGAAAATTATTCTAAAAAGGTGAACAAAATATTTATTTCTTCTTAAAGCCCAAGAATATATAAGTTTCCTTAGATATCTTAGGATTTTCTCAACCGTTACACAATAAATGACTGCAAAAAAAAATTATTCTCAAACATAGGGATGGAATACTTTTTCCTGGAAGTTTTGGGCTCAGTGAGACAGAAAGCAAATAATTACGAGTTTCATTTAGGAAAATATAGCATCCAAACGTGTATAATAATATTTCTGTTTATCCTTTACTCTTCAGAGCTAAAATACTGACATCTGAGAACTATATTTTAAATGAATATTAATTGTAAGATGTAACAAGAAACAGATTTTAAACATAGATACCATGTCACATTTAATTTATAGAATTATCAATAACCAATACCATCATTTTTATTGATAAAAAATAAACAAAAGCAAAGATCTTAATGATTTGATATCTGTAATTAAAATATAAAATAAAAATGATTAAAACTATTTTGCCTGAAGACATGAAGGATAATATGTGGATGATTTTAGCCTCTGTATTTTTAATAAATGTAGTTTTCTAAAAACTTCAGTTGTTCAACACATTACTTAGTTGGTATAATGCCCATAATAGAATGCATTTTCCTAAACTTCTCTTTAACACCTTTCAGTGATTAAACACCAAATGTTCTTATACAGATGATGATGATGCTATTCTATTATCAGTACTCGCTAACTACTGGCGTTAGAGAGAAACTTCCAGCTTGAGTTGTGGTTCAATAAACTATTTTATAACATACTTAACCAAATTTAGAAGATAGTCAAGTGTGGTTGTCACTATTCTAAAGAGTCTCTAAATCCAAATAAAATATTTTATGACTTTCTACTATTACAAAATTATGGAAAAGATCTATATTTCATTTAGCCATACCTGTATAAAAAACTATCTCAAAATATAGTGACTTTAAAAAACAAATATTCATTTAGCTCATGATTCTTGCTCAGCCGGTTTTGTCTGGTCTATGTCGGGCTCCTTAACGTCCTGCAGTTAGCTGGATAGTCAGCTCAAGGCTGATAGGTCTAGAGTGGTCTCACTCACAAATATAGCAGTGGCCAGCTTGGTGAGACAAGGACAACTGTGCCATGTGTCTTCATCATAGAAGTACCTGGGCTTATTCACATGGTAGTCGCTGAGTTCCAAAAGAGAAGTGGGAAATATATAACACATCTTAAGGCCTATTTCAGACTGGTTCCCTATCATGTCTGTTTCATTTTACAGTTAAAAGAAAAATCACAAATCCAGTCTATACATAAGTGGGTCAACTCCATCTCATAATGAGAAAAACTGCAACATCAAATTAAAAGAATATGGTAGAAAAAAATAAGAGTAAAGATTTGTGGCTATTTGTAACATATCTATCAAGAAGTGAGAATGAACAAAGTGTGCATGTAAACTTAGCATACTAAATACAGTGCCTCTGTTGTCTTTGTCTTAAATAAATTGGCCTTCCTGTTATTTCATACATCTATAATTTATGCTGGCTTCTATATTCACTAGTATGCTAACATAACTTCTATGTCACTAGAAATAATAAATTAGTTGAAATAGGACAATATTAATGTAACTCTGTCTCTTGTTGAATTTAGTACTTGAGAATAAATTGGTAAAGAGTTGTGAGCCTTCTCCAACCAAAAGCTTATATAAGAAGAAATTTAAATAAACTTGAAAATAAATTGTCTACATGATCCTATCTATAGTGTGACAGGATTTGGAAGATTTTATTTTTAATCTTATGAAAGTTGAAAAATCACAGGGTGATAACCATTGCTATTCTACTGCTGTGGGTTTACTGATAATATTGTGAGACTAGGGTAAACTATTACTAATATGAAAAACACAGAAATGTAAGTTCTGAGTCTATTAAAATTGCTGTGGATAAACAATTTAAGGCATAGATTAGACATGTGTGTGAATGTTACTCATTTTCTCCATCTTGGCATATGTTTCTAAAATGCATGTCTGGCAGAAATAGACATGGCTTTACCTGTTCTTATCATCTTATACATATTGCCAGGGAGAACAAAGCTAATATTTATGCCCATTTAGAGTAAATATTTTAGAAAATATTTTGGATATTTTCAATCTTCTAAGTCTAAACACTTCATTTTAATATAACTTATTTTATATTTATTTTATCAAACTTTGTTTGCTTTAAATATAGCTTATTCAAATCATATCTGAAGATTGTGAATGAGCTATAAAAAAACAAAGTTTTCTGTCATCATTTTCGTATTCATCTGTTTGAAAATAATTAATATAGAAAATTTTCTTAGGCATAATATGAGGCAAATATATTTTCAATGAGAAATCATCCTAGAATTATATTTTAAAAATAAATTGCTTTGGGGTAGGTCTTAACTTCAATCACTTCAATTAGTTGTTTCAAGAAAATCAGTGTGCCTACTTATTATTTGTTGATTTGTTATGTATTCATAACATTTTTATGAATGTGATAAAAATTCATAGACAAAGTGAACTCAAAGCTTTTGTCCCTGAAGGTTGTTTGAAACACAGCTATTCAGATTTCTTTATTGACTAATCAATATTTCAAGGTTCAAAATGTTAACCTCTACATTTATAGACTCTTTCAGATCTTTATTTTTAGTGCATTACTATTTGAGTTACTAGAGTCTATCTTTTGTAAACTAGTCATTGTTCATAAATAGATTCTAACCAGCCCACTAAATGTCATATTTTCTGGTCTCAAGATTTGCTAATATTCAAACCTCTCATTCTCTTTTTGTGTTACTTCTGACCACGCCAAGACACTTGTATGAACTTAACAATGTCCCTGAGAGTACTCCTGAAACTAAAGTTGAAAGGTTTATTTTGGAAAAAAGAAAAGAAATTCTCAAAAAGCTGTTTATAACTTTGTAAACAATTAGGACTTGTGATTTTTCTTTATAAGTAAACTATACTGTCTGTACTAATAGCTGGATACAAGTGTTAACACCATAGGAAGAAGCAGAGGAGGCTATTTTTGTAGGGAAGAAAGCTTACTTCATAATTTTACACACGAAAGAAACTGAAAGTCACAAAATTTAAATAATTGTTCTAAATAAAAGAACTAGGAAGTGGAAAAGTCACCAATTCTGTATTCTCTAATCCCCAAACTGCATACAACATTTATCCTACTTGATTCTGGGAGGAGTTACCAAGCGATATGGTTTGAGTCTGCGTCCCCACGCAAATCTCATCTGGAATTGCAATCCCCAAGTGTCCAGGGAGGGACCTGATGGGAAGTGATCGCATTATGGGTTTGTTTCCCTCACGCTATTCTCCTGAGGGAGTTCTCAGGAGTTTTAATGGTTTAAAAGTGGGACACTTCCCCTTTGCTCTCTCACTCTCTCTCTCCTGCTGCCTTGTGAAGAAGGTGCTTGCTTCTCTTCGTTCTAAACAATGTATATATGTGTATATATAATATATATTATACAATCTATATAGATATAGATTGTATTATATATATATATAGAGAGAGAGAGAGAGAGAAAGAGTCTCTTTAAAGAACATAAACTTGTCCAGCCTATGGTCCAGGACGGCTTTAAATGCAGCTCAAAACAAACTCATAAATTTTATTAAATATTTTGTGATTCTTTTGTAACTCATCAGCTATTGTTAGTATTAGTGTATTTTATGTGTGATTTAATACAATTCTTCTTCTTCCAAATTGGCTCTGGGAAGCCGAAAGATTGGACACCTGCTTTATGACATATAATATGCTTACCTAAAAATGTCATGTCCACCGACATTGAAAACAATAGGAATCGCTAGTTCTCAGAAGCCTCCCTCAACATAGGTAAATTTGTTAGATCCCTTTGAGAATCATATAATAAGAATCAGAGTTTGAATCAAGTTGTTAAGATTCCCTCACTGCCCAATTATGTCTCTCGTGCAACAAATGAAATACATTGGCCTTACGGTTTATTGACACAGCTTCATATATTTCATATTTTGGTTTTTCATTTGGAAAACTGTGCATCAGCTCTATTTTACTTTACTGTTTTCTATATATTGATAATATTAAATATTACTTTATTCAATATATTGATGCTTTTAAATAAATATTGATTATCCTATAATTTTGAAATTTAAATTTAGAGTCAAAGTTATTTTCAATGAGCTAATGCAATATTCATTTCAAACTATATTTGCCTATATATTTACTGACATTAGAGATTAGAGATTAAAACACTGTCTTTCTCTTTCTCTCTCTTATATATATATGTACATACACACACATAGACACACACAAACACACATGCATACATGCAGCCATTTTTATAAGTGCAATATGTAATCTCCAAAGTATATATACCATGAACTTTTTTAGAAATCAAGAATAATTTATGAGATCGGATATTCTAAGTTTTGTAGAGTGCTGCTACAAATCTATTACGTTTTATCTCTACCAAAGAGTAGAAAATTGAAAATATTTAAATCAATTTTGTTTTTTGCTTTTTATGAAATTTGTATAGTTGAATTGAGAAATAAGAAAATGCAGTCAGAGTCCCACATGTGACAGAATCTAGGGAGCAGCTTTCTTTATTCTTTGGTATTATTCTTTAGTAATCTAAATGGTTTTGAGATTTCTTCTCATTGCTCTGGGTTAAAGGTTCTCAAAGTGGGTCTCTAGATCATTTCAGGGAGTACACAAGGTAAAAATATTTTAATAATAATACTAAGACATCGTTTTTATGTTTTCTCTGTTGATATTGTCTAAAATGATGCAAAACCAATGGTAGTAGATACAATCATGGTACCTTGCCAAAATCTAAGCAGAGCACCAAATTTTATTCACAGTCCATATTTACTTCACCACCTAACAAACTGAAAAAAAAAATAGTTTTGCTAAAAGACACTCTTGAGAAAGCAGTTAAAATATTACATATTTAGTCTTGGTTCTTGAGTACAAATCATTTTCCTGTTCTATGTGATAATAGGGAAGTTCACATAGAGCACCTGCTATCTAAAAATTACAATGGTAGCCTTGATTGTTCCACCTGGGAACTAAAATAGACAATATTTTTATAGAAAAGCATTTTTCACTTGAACTAATGTCAGATGGATAATTGGTATTGAGACTTGTATACCTGATAAAATTTTTCTCAGAAATGATTAAAGCGAGAGTTTCACTTCAAGGAAAAAAATGGTATTATTTTGTAGGATGTCATTCTGTTTGGATTTGTTTGATGCATTCTCATAACTACACTGAAGCTATGAATTTTTCTGGAGAATACCACAGAAGTGTGACTATTTTCATTATAGTATGGCAGGTGACATATGATACAAACAGGATATTATTGGGGATGATAAATTTAATTACAGGTTTCTCCATTACAAGTTATTATTTTTTGCTTTCAATACTCAATGCTTTAGAATGAAATCACTAATCGAGCCCAAACTCCATTGAAGGAGAAGTAATCTCCATTTCTTACAGAGATGTGTATCATATGTGCATATATATATATATATACATATAAATTTTCATTAGTAACTTTAACTTCCTTCAGTGAATTTCACTTTCAGAAACTATTAAAGTGGTGTTCTGATGGTGATTTTCTATTCTATGGACTTGGTTATTTCTACATTTACTATATTTTGGGAAAGTAAATTTATTCCTTCTCACTTATTTATTTAATAATTTATGTTAAAGTTCATAGGTTTATGAATTTTATTTCAGTCTTCAGGTTGTAATCCAATACTTATTTATTCTATTCCACTCAGAGTCATTGCAAGTTCTTTCAGGTTGGTTCCTTTGTCTCTGACACACCTCTATCCTTTTATTGTTTTAGCAGTTCTTTAACACTTTTGTTCTACAAGGTATTTCAGGCTTATTTTGTATTTCCTTGCACTGGTCCTAGAACAGGCATTACTACCATGAATTTTAGTTTCTTCCATTGGAGAATGGTATTAGAAACCAGCAGCTGAGTGCTAGACGTGCTCAAAGCTACTGGAATGTTACTATTTTTAGTACTGTTAGTAATTACCGATAGTGTCTTCTGTCCACTCAGATCTGTTAAGCTCCTCTAGTAAAATTCATTTTAATTATCATCCTTTTGAACTCTAGAATTTCTAATTTTTACTGTAATTTGTATCTCTTTAATGATCATTTGTATTTGGTCAGATATAGTTGTCAGCCTTTGTCTTAGTTCTTTGAAACATGGTTTTCTTAATTCTTTAATCATAGCTATGAAGGCTGATTTATTCTGTGTCTTCTAAGTCAAATATCTAGGATCTCTCAGACAGTTTCTATTTATATCTCTTTTTATGGTATGGACCAATTTCCAATTGGTTTGCATGTCCCTCATCTTTTTTGGATTAAAACTAGACATTTTATGTAATTTATTGTTAACATTCTGGAATCAGATCTCCCTACAGTTGTTGATATTTATTCCTGTTGTTATTGGTGTTTGTTTACTTTTCTAGATTAATTCTCCCTTGTCTATATTCTCTGCAGTGTACAGTTACTAATATGCCCCTCAATTTTGTTTCTTTGTTTTTTCTTATTTATTATCATCATTTATTTGACTTCCTACAGCTTGACCTTGGATCAGCAGTTAGCTAGCTTAGTTGTCAGCCAATAACTTCCTTAAATCTCTTGAGCCAGTAAGCTTCTCTTTTGGAGAAAGAGAGAGAGAGAGAGAGAGAGAAATTCTGCCTTATGGTTCTCTTACTACTTGTTCGGTACTTCAAAGTCACCCAGAATTGAACAAGTGAAGGCCTTCCTATCCTTTCCTGAACATGTGTGCAGCTTTCTAGATGACTGGAAATATATCAGAGTCTTTCAAACCCCCTGTATACTTCTTGTTGCCCAGATAGTACCCAGAATTTTTTGCTGTATTCTTGTTTGTCCCAACTAGTATCATAACCTTAGGAAATCTTATGTTAAACAACTGCAGCTGCTTGTTTTCAATGCCTAGGGATAGGGTTTTTCCTACTGAAATGAGTTCTGAGTTCATTCAAATAACCATAACAGTTGGTGGCTCTTGCCTATAATCCCAGCACTTTGGGAAACCGAGGTGGGGGAATCACTTGAAGCCAGGGGTTTGAGACCAAACTACAAAAATTAGCTGGGGATGGTGGCGGGCACCTGTAGTCCCAGCTACTAGAGTGGTTAAGGCACAAGAATCATTTGAACCTGGGAGGCGGAGGTTGCAGTGAGCCAACACCACACCACTGCACTCCAGCCTGGACAGCAGAGTGACACTCGGTCTCAAAATAAAACACAAATAACCATAATACCCTGGGAATGAAGCTTTTCCTCAGAGGTTCATGTTACATTAAACATTGACAATACTCTAGTGATGAGGCTTTCATAGAGCTCCAAACAAGTCTGCCCTTTCTTGTAGCTGTGAGGCTGTTGGTTTTTGAGGCTATTATACCATGTGGCTGGGAATAGGGTTTGAGAGTATTCCTAAATTAAAATGCCAATGACCCACTCTTGTTATTGAAATTGAGTAGTTTTTCTTGAATTAATATGCTTTTTGTTTGTTATAAACCTTTTGTTAATTTTCAGAGTTTGATGTTTATGAAATTTATTTTGAATAAATATTGTGCTCTTGGAAGAAACAATTGAGTTTTAGCTTCATATATAATTTCACTAAAATCATATTTCTTTACTTTTTTCCAAAATTGAAATACAATTTCTGGATGTAATCTTAAAGTAATCCCAGTGGCAACTTGACACACCTGTATGATAACATAGAAATAATTTTTGTTACAGAAATATTGATACTTTAAAGTGGTACAAAAATTAGGATTCTGTGATACTGGCACAAAACATGTTTTCATGAATATTTCTAATTTACATTGGAATACACTTTCATGTTAAAATAATCAGCATAATTTTTTCATAATTCTAACATATATTTTGTCCTCCTAAATGTTTCATAAAAACATTATGAGATTAACATATTTAAGATTGGAATAATTTACTATTGTATATTATGCGACTTTTTCATACACTTTATTATTTGTTCATTGCAAATTGCTGTAAATATTTATTTGAATCTGAAAACTTCTTCATTCATTACTTTCTTTGCTGAACAAATATAGTTACATTTCAAGTAACATAATCTATACTGAGAAAACAAGATTGAACAAGGTGAACAGGATCTTTAACATCATGGGAATTGTCTCTTAATGAAAGGTAGAAATAGATTAAACAAACAAATATTCAGACTGGAACACAGGAGCAATCAGAATTACCAATGCAAATAGAACACAGTAAATATAACCTTGTTTGCTGTAAGAACAGAGGCAACATCTGTAAACATCATATTTTCACTATTCAGTTGACAGCAATGATGGTACTTGATATATCATAAGGGATAACATTGGCAAGAGGAAGAATTTGTCACTTTTGGTTCCTCACCTTTCACTGGTCACTTAAAAATCTAACCTCAAAAGACTTCTTTAGAGACAAGAGTAATAATTTTGATGAAAATTAAAATAGATACCTTGTTGAGTATAGTAATCTTGGAAAAAATAAATAGCCTGTTTTTCTTTTATACCTATAACAACTTATTTTTAGAGTAAAATGTTAAGTTGGAACTGGCTCCATGATGCTTTGTGATCATGTAACTAACCTATAAATTAGATTCATCTACATTTCTTTGTAGCACAAAATGTGAAGTTAATTTTTACATTTAATTTGTGAACACAGGAACCTCACTTTATTATTATTATTATTATTGTATATCTTAGAAGTCCAAGAGCACCTGCTTGTTCATATAGTATGCTTAAATAGCTTTATTTTTTTCTTCAGGTAATGAAATATTATTGGTAATTTTATTGCATGATATTGTAGCCATCTGTAATCATTTTAGAATCAGAATCATTTAGGATTCTGAAACCAGATTTGTTCAGCCAGTTATTAGCCATGTAACATTGTGGTGGCAGAATTTTATAGGTCACATTTGGTATAAACTGAAATGAAAGCGGTGAAAATGAGCATCCTTGTCTTGTTCTAGATCTTAGAGGAAAATATTTCAACATTTTTTTTTTTCATTCAGTATGTTAGCCGTGGATTTGTTATGTATGGGCTTTATTGTGCCGAGGTTTGTTTCTGCTCTACCCAGCTTATTGAGAGTTTTGATCATAAAAGGGTTTCAAATTTTATTGAAAGCTTTTTCAGTATCTATTGAAAAATCATTGTTTTTGTCCTTGATCTTATTAACGTGGGTGTCATGTTTATTGATTTTCATATATTGAACCATCTTTACATTTCTGGGATAAACCCTACTCGTTCATGATTAATGATCTTGTTAATGGTTGTTAAATCCGAATAGTTACTGCTTTGTTGAGGATTTTTTTCAACTACGTTCATTGGGAATCTTGGCCTGTAGTTTCCTTCTTCCTTTTTCTTTTTTTTTCTTTTTTGTGTGTGTCTTTATCTGGTTTGGGTATTTGGGTAATGCTGGATTTGTAGAATGAGTTTCCAAGTATTCTTTCTACTTCACTTTTTAAAAATAGTTTGAATAAAATTATTTACTTTTTTTAATGTTTGATATAATTCAGCAGTGAAGCCATCAGGTCCAGGGATTTTCTTTGATAGGACACTTTTTATTACTGATTCAATCTTCTTATTTGTTATTGGTCTGATTAGGTTTTATAGTTCTTCATGATTCAATCTTGGTAGGTATTCAAGAACATATTTATTTTTCTAGGTTTTCCAATTTGTTGTCCAAGTGTTGTTCGTAGTAGTCTCTTATGATTCCTTGTATTTCTATGTATCAGTTATAATATCATCTTTTCATCTGATTTTATTTGAGTTTTCTCTCTTGTTTTTCTTAATCATAAAACATCATTTCATTGCCAAATGATTTTTGACAAATGAGAACACTCTTTGGGGAAAGAACAGTTTCTTAAATAAATAGTCCTGGGAAAACTAAATATCTACATGTTGAAGAATAAAACCAGATCTCTATTTCTCACTATGTACACAATATCAGCTCTGAATGGCTAAAACATTGGAAAGTAAGACCTGAATCTATGAAACTACAAGAGGAAAACATAGGCAAAGTACTTCATGAAATTGCACTGAGCAAGGATTCTTTAAGTAAAATGTCAAAAACACAGGCAACAAAAGCAAGAATAGACAAATGGGGTAACATCAAATCAAAATGCTCATGCACATGAAAAGAAACAATCAATAACGTGAAAAGACAGTATGACTGAAAGTATTTGCAAACTATGCATCTAACAAAGGGTTAATATCTAGACTGTAAGAAGCTAGTTAAGGAGAAAGACTATTAAAGCAACAAGCAAACAAAGAACAACAGCAAAAAGTAGATGAGGCAAAAGATGTATATTGCTGTTTCTGAAAACAAGACATACAAATGGCCAACATGTGAAAATATGCTCAGTATAACTTATCATCTGAGAAAAGCAAATCAAAACTACAACATGAAATCACCTCATGCCAGTTAAAATGGCTATTAACAAAAAGTCACAAAATAGCAAATACGGGATAGGAGGCAGATAAATAGGAACTTACATGCTCTCGATAGGAATGGAAAACAGTATGGAGGTTCCTCAAACATTTGACAAAACAGCTAACATATTTAGCAATCCCACTGCTAGGTTTATGTCCAAAATAAATGAAATCGGGATGTTGAAGAGGCATCTGCACACCCATGCTTATTGCAGCACTATTCACAACAGTTGAGATATGAATTCAATCAGCCATACAACAAAATGAAATCCTGTCATTTGTGGCAACATGGATGTACCTGGAGGACATTATGTTAAACAGTTAAGTGAAATAAGCCAGGCCAAGAAAGACAGCAACCTTGCATCATCTCACTCATATGTAGAATTTTAAAAAGCAGAATCCATATAAGTATAGGATAAAACAGTGGCTGTTTCAGAGGCTGGAGAGTATAGGAGCGTATCAAGAAACAGGGGCCAGGAAAGATTGGTCGATCAACAGATACAAAGTTATAGTTAGGTAGGAAGAACACGTTTTGATGTTCTAACAAAAGGTAGAATTACTACAGCAAATAATAATGTAGTATCTATTTCAAGAAAGCTAAAAGATTTTGAATTGCTGTCGGCACAAAGAAATTATGAATGTTTAAAAGGATGGATATGGTAATTACCCCAGTTTGATAATTATGTATCAATTAAAATTTTTAAAAATAAATTTAAAAAATAGAATAAAGAAGTGCCAAATTTGTAAAATAGCTAATAAGAATTTAATGAATCAAAATATGTAAAGTATTTACAGTGCCTGGTACATGATAGATACTCAATACATATTAGCTGATATTATTCCCAAGTAGTAGAAAGAAGAGGGTCTTTCTCAAAACTGGACATCTAAATACCATTATGTTTAGTTGTTTGTGTTTTCATAAAAAGTTCTAAGGTGACATTTCTAATTTGGAAGGGAATACTTTTGTAAAATGTACTTCCCATGCACAGGCAACTAAAGAAGCTAAAGAGAGATACAATTAATCAAAAACTAGAGAAATGTAAACTATACTGTTAATTTGTTTTTTGGATAAATTACTGGCAAAGTCAAAAACTCAGTGAAATAGTCTCATTTTCATTTTTTTCTGAGTATAAATTTTCCCTATATCTGAGTCATGACTTGTAATGCAGCTTCTTTCTTTCCAATGCCTTCTAGCTTCAATAAAAGACAACTCAAGAAGTTGACTCTTGGGTTTGAAAGCTCCTTACACATTTCTTTGTTAAAAGCAATTCCTTTATTCCTACCTGTTTCTTTCTGGGCAACAGGACCTGGCATTATTTTAATCCAAGTTACTGCTGATTTAAACCTTGCTTCCATTTCTTATAATGTCCTGGGGAAATAATGTATCTTGTGTGAGAGACCTCATACTTCTCTTTAAATCCCTATTTTTAAAATATTGAAAATAACGATAGTTCCACAAATTTAATTTATATAATTATATCTTTTTATTTGCAATTACAATACACTTTTACACTATCAATACAGGATGATAAACTTTATTCTTTTTCATGTTTGTTCCTAGCATCTGCGTTTCTTAATTGTCTCAGTCCGTTCTATGCTGCTGCATCAGAATACCACAGACTGAGTAATTTATAATGACCAGAAATTTATTGGTTCAGGATTCTGAAGACTGAGAAATCTAAGATCATGGCACTAGCATCAGATAAGGGTTTTCTTACTACATCTTCTCAGAGCAGGAGGCAGAAGGGCAAGAGGGCATGAGAGAGAGATGGAGACAGAGGCAAAAGAGGTGTGAACTCAAGCTTTCCAAAAAAAAAAAAAAAAAAATCCCCTCCCATGATAATGAACCTACTCCCGTGATTATGAGGTCAGAGCCCTCAGAACCTACTCACATCTTAAAACCCCAACCTTTCAATATGGTTACAATATAAATTAAATTTCAACATAGATTTTCCAGGGGATATTTAAACTATAGCAGTAGTGTACATTGACTTTAGAGTTGCACTGTCAGGATTAGCAAAACCACACTTAGGTAAACTTGCTGATAAAACATGGTACATTTTATTATTACTTAAAACATTGAAAGTATTAGTATTACAGAATGGTAACAAATATTTTATAGTGCATTTAAAAACTAATATAAAAGTTAACCACTATAGCATTTTAAGAGTGTTGTCACAAATTCATATTTATATTATAAAAGAAACACATATCATTTGAAATAAAAACAAATTATAATAATATAATGCAGACATAAATGAATAAAAACTCACAATAAAGAGATAACTACTGTAACTTTCATGATATATATGATGTTACAGGATGCATTTTAATAGTATTAACTATATACCATAAAATAAATGCAGCAATATATTAATATTATATACATTAACAGTATCTGTATTCTACGTTAAAAACTACTTTGTGACCTTCATACAATTAATGATATATACTTACTATTTTCTTATTGTAAAAGATTCTGTGAAATAACTATCTAATCAAATGTATACTCTATATGCTACTTAACAATATTCAAATTGCTTCCAATATTATATTTTTTATAAGTGATATATCAGTGCATAAAACACATTCACAAATCTTATATGCTTCTTTATATTTCATATTAAATACAATTTTCTAAAAGTATATATTTAGGTCAAAAGGTTTAGATTTCATAATAATTTGATTAAATGTTGACAGGTGATTATAATTTAAAAGTCAAGAATATTTATTTGGATATGTGAAAATAATGGTAACTGTAGAGTATTTGGAAATTGCTGAAATTTTAAAAACCATCTATATCAGTTATAATCTGGCCATTCAATATTTATTTAAATGTTTTTATATATATATAATTGTTAGACATGTGTATATGTCTATGTTTCTATATATATGTATGTGTACAAACACACAAAGAAACAGATGCAGCATTTTTATAAATATACATGGAGTCACAATGAACACGGAATTAGTGAATTCTGAATTATGTCCCCGGGAATAATTAGGACCATGTAAGCCTCCGACCACATTTTTATTAACTGATTAATTCATACAATTGTTTTATCTGTGTTTTGCATTAAAGAAAACATAATATATATTATTGATTTATGAACATTCAACTCACTCATGGCCAATGGCACTATACCTCATGCCTGAATGAAAATTATCTAACACGTATTTTCTCAGCAAAATACATCACAGCCTTCTCATGTTTAGAAACACTACACAGCATATTAACACTATGCTTGGAAGTCATTTAAAACAGCAAAATCACCAATAAAAAATACAAAAAAATGTGACAAATGTGGCACTAAATAAACTACAAAAAGAATACTTTTTTTCGTGATATGAAAGCTGAAACAAAAAGAAAGGACATTGCCTGGTTCAGCCTCATCTGGAAATCTGAGTGGTTGGTCAGCTCAAATGTCTTGATACTCGGCACATGTCTGTCAATGACCATGAAAGTGCCATGACTACTGATTTTAGGATTAAAAATACATTTTTGTTAATTAGGTGGATCATAAATATAAGATTCACAAATAATATGGATTGACTATATGTGCACCAAAGTCCTTACTTCTTTCTCCTGCTTTTCTCTTGATCTTCTTTACTCTTGTTATTCTTGCACTAACCCTACCCTGACACATACTAGCAAGTCAGTTGCATCATGTCATTGCCTCTTGATGTCAAGTTAACTTACTTTTGTGGTCAAGCTCAGTAAAACTTTGCCTGAATCTTCAGTCTTCAGATCAGATCATAGCCTAGCCAATACCAACCATTTTTATCTGCACACACTTAACATATGTTTTATGATAAATGACCTACTCATCACAAGAGCTGATGTTCCAGAAGCAAAGCAGCATAGATAAACATTATATATATGTGTGTGTGTGTTTGTGTATATGTGTGTGTGTGTGTGTGTGTGTGTGTGTGTATAAACCTATTCTGCTCCACATGATTAACACATTCTGCTTAGGAACTTACTGAGAATGCTTGAGTATAAATTCTGGGACAATGAATACTTATTCACAATCTATGAGCCTATTCAAGGCAGTAAATATATATTGACTTGACAAATTTACTTCCAGAAAGTTGGCATGAGTTTACATTTCCACTAGCGGTCTATGAGAATACTTTTTTTTTTTTTCGATTGCACCCTCACAAAAACTTTTATTTTTAACTTTGTAATGGTTTTATAAAGCACTTATTAAAATTCAGTTTCTATTATAAATAATGAGAATGAACTTATTTTTTAATTATTAGATTTTTAACTTTTTTGTCAATTGTTGGTGCTTCACTCTTTTTAACTGAAATACATGTTTTGTTTTTAGTTTTTCATTAGCACATTGTTGATTGGGATTATTAAATGTAGTTTACTTCTTTATGCCACAACCCTGAATTCTAACTCCTTTAAATATTTTATCAGTTGAAAGTCATAATATCTAGGAGAATTGAGGCAAATATGGACTTGATTGTATATTGTCTCTAAGTCAGGGAACAATTTTAAAAATAATTTCATATCCAAATTACTCTCTCTACGTCACTTTAATAATTTTCGACAAAATACTTTTTAAATCTAACATTAACTAATGTATCAAGCAGAATGTTATTCTGACATTTATGTAAAGTAAACAAAAAATTGCCTACATGACAATTAGGGAAGTTACAGGAAGTAAATGAAGGGTTCATTTATTTCTTCAATTGTTTTTTTTTTTTTTGACTATCTTTTGATTTGCTTGGACATGACTCCTTGTTCTCAGACCGCTTCCTGCCTTTCTTATCACATTATTAGTAAGAAGTTGTACTATTTGAAGATTCATCTCTACCCATACACTAAATTAATGTTAAATTTATGTGTTTGTATATTTAAAGTACCGTCACTAGATATGAAGTCCAAAAATGGATCACTGTTCAATTGCCTTAACTCGAGTGTGCTTACTGATCCATGACCTGATATTCTGTTATTAGACCAGAAATACTTTTTCCACATGTTCCACAATTACATCTCCTTGTACTTCCTGGTATAGAATCCTGTTTGTATCAAAGTTGACATCATTCTGTTATCCCTCACCTTTCCAAGGAAGGCTACCATGAATTCAGAACATTATTTTCTAATAACTCCAGCCCAGTAGGAGCACTTGCCATTGAAATGAATGTACGATTTTCTTAGTTTAACCATGCAAATATTTTAAACATTTAAACATTTAAAATATTGGGTCTGTCATACTAAACAATTTATTACTTTATTGTATTAGTATACAATTATTATTTGTATTGTCATTTTATTTTGCTTTTTGATCCCTCTGTTATTTCCCTGAGAGCACTGTTACTTAACATTCTCTCATCTATTTTATGTAACAAAGAAGATTATAGGGCTCAGACAGAGTGGCTCATGTCTGTCTTCTCTGAACTTTGGGAGGCTGAGATGGGAGGATCAGTTGAGACCAAGAGTTTGAGACCAGCTGTGGCAATATAGCAAGACTTTGTCTCTCTGAAAAAACAAAAACAAAACAGACAAATGTGGTAGTCCTGGGTATTCAGGAGGCTGAGGTGGGAGGATCCCTTGAGTCTAGGAATTGGAGGCTACAGTGAGTTATGATTACACCACTGAACTCCAGCTTTGGCAATGGAGTGAGACACTTTTTTTTTTTTTAATTAAGATTATAGATGCAGGAGCCTAGAGACAAGTTTTCCTCACATTTCTACACATTTCTATACAAGAATATTAGGATTTTTTCCCCCCGGATTAACTTTTCAATAATATTTTATAACAATCATTCATATAATATAGAGAAAGTGTCTCTCTCTGAAAGAGATTTGTTTAATGTCAGGAAAATCAGATATATCTCCTTCTATAGAAGTTTGATAATGTTTGCCAGCAGCCCTATATATAAGTTCAGGGTTTCTTAATTTGAGGGTTCCTTTCCTGTAACATATTCTACTGAATGTGTAAGTATCACTTGGCAATTATTGAATAACACTATGAGAATTGAGGTTCAAAGAATCAATGATTTTACTCTAGCTACTGCTGTGAATAATAAGCTGTCCTTTGTCTCTGACCTGAGAGTCTCATATCTTCTATCAGTATCTATAAAATTGAAAAGATGACTTGTTAACTTTTAAATATGATTAAATCTCAGCCATGCACAATTTCCAAAACAGGCTGTATACAGAAATGCCAGGCTTTTCAAAATAATGATACTATACATTTGTAGATTGCTTTTATATAAATTATTTCATTTAAATTTTAAAACACCTTTGAAATGTAAAACTAACACTGCTGGTTATTAACCATGATTTAGAAGAACTTAACCTCATTGAACTTCAATTTATTAGTAAAAATGATATAATTTCTACTGCATGAAATCTTTATGTGAATTAAATAGTTGATGCATAATGTGCTAACAAAAGTACCTGTTACAGAGTTGGTGCCCAATGTGTCTGTAAAATTTCATTACTTCTTCCAATTATTCTGAGACATAATGATCATCCAAAACCTTATTTAAGATGTCCTTGATATAACTATATGATGCCCCCTTAATTCTCAAACTACTTATTTATACTATCAATACATTACTTGTAATTTAATAACATGCTTTCATGTATCACTTTTTCAAATTTCTATAAAGATAAGCACTTTCAGACCAAAGTCTTGAGAGCAAAATCACATGCATGCTATTTTTCTACCAAACTGTCTAATAGAATCCAGTCAATATTGAAAACTAACTTCTGACAAAGTTATTCTAAAAGTTCAATGTATTCTGTAGTGTGGACTTACTGGGCCAATGAATAAATGTTTTTGGATATGTGTCTTGCAAGATGTCTTATAGCTCATTATTATAGTTTTTTTTTTTTTTTTGTGGTTTCCTTTCATCACCTTAGAAAAATACACAGATATTTATTTCAAGTAAGGCACAAAGAATGACATGTTAAATCAGAAAAGCTTTTTAAAAATAATTGTTCTTTAGGTGCATTTGGTATAAAAGATGACCCCAAATTTGGGAAACTTTCCATTGGTACATGATAGACTTTCCCTAAAATGATATCATAGAATAGGATGTTAGTAATAGTGAGCATTAAGAGTTACTTATGTTATAATGTAAATGCCATCAGCAATAATTATAACTAGGAAGCAGTATTTCCAGAAACTACACAAATCTTTATCTAATTATATTTTTGCTTCCATTTACCTGTCTAAAGCCTTAGCATTTTATTTAAGATATTTATGTTTATAACTAACCAAAGTATTCAAAGTAATTGTATAATTCAAGAACACATTCATATTTAATATATATATATATATGCAGGAAATTTAAATTTAGATCATCTGTACTTTTGGAAACTGCCAGAACTACACCAAATAATATCCAACATTAAATAAAAAACTATGGACTTCTTAGGCAAGATGGCCAAATAGAAACAGCTCCTGTGTGCAGTTCCCAGTGAGACCAATACAGAAAGCAGGTGATTTTTGCATTTCCAATGGAAGTACCCACTTCATTTCACTGGGACTGTTTAGACAGTGGGTGCAGCCCACAGAGGGCAAGCAGAAGCAGGGTGGGACATTGCCTCAACTGGGAAGAGTAAGGGGTGGGTGAACTCTCTCCCCTAGCCAAGAAAAGCCCTGAGGGATTGTGCCATGAGGGACAGTGCTAGCCGGCCCAAATTCTGTGCATTTCCCAAGGTCTTCACAACCCACAGACCAGGAGGTTCCCTCAGGAGCCTATACCACCAGGGCCCTGGGTTTCAAGGACAAAATTAGGTGGCCATTTTGGCTGATATCAAACTAGCTGTACGTATTTTCTTTTCTTTTCTTTTTTTTTTTTTTCATACCCCAGTGGCATCTGGAAACCCAGTGAGGCAGGAGAACCATCCACTCCCCTGGAAAGGGGGCTTAAAATTTTTGCTGCCAGCACAGCAGTCTGAAGTGGACCTGCGACCCTTGAGCTTGATGTGGGGAGGGGCATCCACCATTACTGAGGCTTGAGTAGATGGTTTTCCCCTCACAGTGTAAACAAAACCCTTAGGGAGTTCGGACTGAGTGGAGCCCAACCCAGTGCTTCTAAGCTGCTGTAGCCAGACTGCCTCTCTAGTTTCCTCCTCTCAGGGCAGTGCACCTCTGAAAGAGGCACCAGCCCCAGTCAAGGACTTATAGATAAAACTCCCATCTTCCTGGGACTGAGACCTGGGGGAAGGGATGGCTTTGGGCTCAGCTTCAGCAGACTTAAACCTTCCTGCCTGCTGGCTGGGAAGAGAGCAGTGGATCTCCCAGCACAGTGCTCAAGTTCTGCTAAGGGACAAGTTGCCTCCTTAAGTGGGCCTCTGACCCGCATGCTTCCTGATAGGGAGACACCTCCTAGCAGGGATTGACAGACAACTCATACAGGAGAGCTCTGGTTGGCATCTGGCTGGTGCCCCTCTAGGACAAAGCTTCCAGAGCAAGGAGCAGGCAGCAATCTTTGCTGTTCTGCAGCCTCCACTGGTAATACCAAGGCAAACAGGGTCTGGTGTGAACCTCCAGCAAACTCAAACAGACCTGCAGAAGAGAGAGTGGGTGCCAATATTCAATATTCTTAAAGAAAATAGTTTTCAACCCAGCATTTCATATCTAGCCAAACCAAGCTTCATAAGTGAAAGAGAAATAAAATCCTTTACAGACAAGCAAATGCTGAGGGATTTTGTCACCACCAGGCCTGCCTTACAAGAGCTCCTGAAGGAAGTACTAAATACGGAAAGGAAAAACTGGTGCCAGCCACTGCAAAAACATACCAAATTGTAAAGGCCATTGGCACGACAAAGAAATTCCATAAACTAATGGGTAAAATAACCAGCTAGCATCATAATGATAGGATCAAATTCATATGTAACAATATTAATCTTAAATATAAATGGACTAAATGCCCCAATTAAAAGAAACAGACTGACAAATTGGATAAAGAGTCAAGATCCACTGGTGTGCTGTATTCAGGAGACCCATTTCACGTGCAAAGACACACATAGGCTCAAAATAAAAAGATGGAGAAAAGTTTGCCAAGAAAAAAAAAGGAGGGGTTGCAATCCAGTCTCTGATAAAACAGACTTTAAACCAACAAAGATCAAAACAAAAAAAAAAAAAAAAAAAAAGGAGAGCATTACATAACGGTAAAGATGGTAAAGGGGTCATTGCAACAAGAAGAACTAACTATCAAAAATATATACGTACACAATACAGGAGCACCCAGATTCATAAAGCAAGTTCTTACATACATAAAAAGAGACTTAGACTCCCACACAATAATAGTGGGAGACTTTAACACCCCGTTGTTAATATTATACAGATCAATGGGACAGAAAATTAACAAGAATATTCAGGAATTGAACTCAGCTCTGGACCAAGTAGACCTAATAGACATCTACAGAACTCTCCACCCCAAATCAACAGAATATATATACTTCTCAGCACCACATGGAACTTAGACTAAAATTGACCACGTAATTGGAAGTAAAACACTGCTCAGCAGGTGCAATAGAATGGAGATATAACAAACAGTTTCTCAGGCCACAGTGCAAACAAGTTAGAACTCAGGATTTAAAAACTCACTCAAAACCACACAACAACATGGAAACTGAACAACCTGCTCCAGCATAACTACTGGGTGAATAATGAAATTAAGGCAGAAATAAGTAAGTTACTTAAAATCAGTGAGAACAAAGACACAATGTACCAGAATTTCTGGGACACAGCTAAAGCAGTGTTTAGAGGAAAATTTGTAGCACTGAATGCCCACATGAGAAATAGGAAGGATCCAAAATCGACACTCTAACATCACAATTAAAAGAACTGGAGAAGCAATAGCAAACAAATTCAAAAGCTAGCAGAAGACAAGAAATAACTAAGATCAGAGCAGAACTGAGGAGATAGAGACACAAAAAACCCTTCAAAAAGTCAATGAATTCAGGAATTGGTTTTTTGAAAAGATTAACAATATAGGCAGACCATTAGCCAGGTTAATAAAGACAAAAAGCGAGAAAAACCAAATAGAAACAGTAAAAAAAAAAAAGTTAAAAGGGATATTACCGGCCGGG
>NW_012117766.1:586289-617566 GCF_000951035.1 Colobus angolensis palliatus
TTAGGCCAATATCTCTGATGAACATCGATGCAAACATCCTCAATAAAATACTGGCAAACCAAATCCAGCAGCATATTAAAAAGCTTAACTAACACGATCAAGTCAGCTTCATTCCTGGGATGCAAGACTGGTTCAACATACGCACATCAATACACGTAGTCTATCGCATAAACAGAACCAATGACAAAAACCACATGATTATCTCAAGAGATGAAGAAAAACATACATATGAAAAAAAGCTCATCATCACTGGTCATCAGAGAAATGCATATAAAAACCACAGTGAGATACCATCTTATGCCACTTAGAATGGCAATCAGCAAAAAGTCAGGAAAACAGATTCTAGAGAGGATGTGGAGAAATAGGAACACTTTCACACTGTTGGTGGGAGTGTAAATTAGTTCAACCATTGTGAAAGACAGTGTGATGATTCCTCAAGGATGTAGAAGTAGAAATACCATTTGGCCCATCAATCCCATTACTTGATATATACCCAAATGATTATAAATCATTCTGCTATAAAGACACATGCACACACACATTTATTGCAGCACTATACACAATTATAAAGATTTGGAACCAACCCAAATGTTCATCAATGATAGACTGGATAAAGAAAATGTGGCACATACACACCATGGGATAATATACAGTCATAAAAATAGAATGAGTTCATGTCCTTTGCAGGGACATGGATGAAGCTGGAAACCATCATTCTCAGCCAACTAACACAGGAACAGAAAACCAAACACTGCATGTTCTCACTCATAAGTGGGAGTTGAACAATGAGAACATATGGGTATAGGGAGTGGAACATCACACACCAGAATCTGTTAGGGTTGGAGGGCAAGTGAAGGGATAGCATTAGGAGAAACACCTAATGTAGATGAAGGGTTGATGGGTGCAGCAAAACACCACGGCACATGTATATCTATGTAACAAGCCTGCACATTCTGCACATGTATCCTAGAATTTAAAGTATAATAACAAAATTAAACTCTAAGAATTTGCTTTCATTGTACCAATAAACTTAAAAATCTCTACACTAGGGCAAAAAGTAAAGAATGGAAATATAGTTTAAACAATCTTTAAGTGGAAACATCTAAAATTTATCTATCAATTATAGGTATGTCAGTAAGAAGTGGCACAGACCTTAATTATTTAAGACTTTTCTTATAGTTTTACCTTGAAACTAGGTTGACATTTAAATTAACCTTTTGTTCCAGAAGACACATCAAATAATTTTTAATGACCTGCTGCTTTATTTTGAAATGGTTGAAACTATCAACATCAGAATAAAGTGTACAATGTAATTTGAATATAATTGGAATTCAGAATTATGTTATTAACTTTTATACTATAGAGCAAATTCATACAATTTTTTTGACTTTTTAAAATAGTTTTAAAAATAATTTAGATATTTAATTTAACATTATCTATTGTATAAGCAAACTGATCAGTAAAAATTAAATGATAAACATGAGCAGTCATTTGTCATAAAAACTAGTAGTAAATATAAAAATTAAAGCTGAATATATGGTATTTATTTGCCTATTTGATTCCATTTTTATTTTATTTGTATCATAGTAATGCTTGGAAAGAAAATTAAATATGTTAATCCATATAAAACTTACATTGAATTAATTGGCATGAGATTACTATTTTTGAATATATATCTATAATTAGTTTTCAGGATAATCATGAAAATCTGTAGGAGAACATAGCTGATAGCTCTAGTGTGTCACTGCCAGAAAATAAATGTAGCATGATATCTTACTTCTTATATAACAAGAAATATGTACATTTTTAGAGAAAACAAATCACAATTAATTGTAAAATGTGCAACAGATGGTGGAACTTACAATCATTCTATCAGACTAATAGTATATTGTCTGCATTTTAGAATTTGCTTTTCTCAAAAGATGATATTGGGTTGAAGCCATATTGACAGCTGGTATATTCCTAATATAGTTAGTTTGATATACCTCATCTATTAAATCCTGTACATCTTCCAAAATAACATATGACAAGTGCAATTGACCACCTGGGAAAAGGCAATTTCAATAAAAAGAGAAAAAAAATGATCTTATTTGAGGTGACATTATTAACCGGCCAACATATTATTTTCTTTTAAAGGTACATATTTTTAAACACAGGCAATGACTATGAGTAATCTGTGCACAGATAACAGAAGCTTTACCTATCATGATTCTTAAAAATGTAAACAAGATTTGTAGAATATCCATTCAGGAGAACATATACAATACAGGTTTTACAAATGCTACACTAAAATAGAATTCGATTATGGGTTTTTCTAATATAAACAGATATATCTCACAGACAGCTGAATGGTATATAATCATTTGTATAGCTCTTATTAAACATTGAAGAAAGTAAAACTAGTCATTTTATATTAATAACATTTAACGCTTGATATTTCAGATTGAATAAGTTGTATTATGAATTTTCTTTGGCTTCAATAAGATAAGAGATAATACATAACCAAGACAAGAGAATAGCAGACTATAATGGCATAAAAATCATCTACTCTAAAACTACAATTTCAACTTGGATATATAGCTGAGGACTGTATATATCTCTAGTAACAACTCCTTAAATCATTGCATAGATATTCATAAGACTCTTATGTATTTGAGAATTTGTAAAAAAGCAAAAAAAACCTCACACATACAATATCCTTAGATGGTATAATAATTCTGAGAATTTTCTTTTTTTTTTTTTCCCCTAATTCCTTTTTTTTTTTGAGACAGGATCTTTCTCTGCCATCCAGGTTGGAGTACTGCAGTGGCACATTGATAGCTCACTGCAACCTGGAACCCCTGGGATCAATCAGTCCTCCATCTCAGCCTCCCAAGTAGCTGGAACCTCAGGTGCACACCACCATGACTGGCTAATTATTTTTAAATTTGTTTGAAGAGATGTGATTTTGCTTTGTTTCCCAGGCTGATCTCAAATACTTGGGCTCAAGTGATCCTCCCACATCGGCCTTCCAAAGTACTGGGATTACTAACAAAAAATAGTCAAAATGTATTTTAATCTAAAATAAATTGCAAGGCTTAACTACAGATACACTCAAATAATAGGAGACTTCAACCAATAATGCTATATTTTCATTCACATTAGATAAATGCTAAAGTTAATTCATTTTAAGATATGATAATTTAAAGATTTTGAGACGAGTAAGCCTGTTTAACTTGTAGTAACGCTCTTTTGGAAACATTTAAATATGAAACTAACAAGATATACGTATTTTTGTGACAATACAACTAAGCCAAAATACCTGAGGTTTATGTTGGTTATCCTCAGAATTTTAATACTTAAATCGTATGAAATATAAAAAGAAGTTGCAATAAAAACTCCTCTAAGTGAAAGTATGGATACTTATAGTCAATAAAACAAATAATTTATTTGTGCAAGTGTATACTATTTCTTCAAATTTTTCAATCAACTAAGTAAATGCAATAAAAATGTGAATAAAAGCCTATTCACATTTCCAATCATTCTAACTAAGCATTGCCTTCATTGTTTGAAATTCTACTGAAATATAAAACTAAGCTTACTCTATGATAATAACATATATCTAATATTAATTTTAAGAAGATCAATAATATTTAAGCTTAAATTTGCAACTATGTTTTCTTATCTAATAGTAAAATTAAATTTAACTAAAATGATAAATTTACTGTAATCATTGTACTCTATCAAAATTTAATATATGATTTGGTTTATAATAAAATTAATGTATATGTTTACATTACCTATTTTGTATCATAATGCAATATAAATAATAATATAATAGGTAAGAACCCTTGAAATTCAGAAATGATGAAGTTATAATTATTAAATATATATAATAAACAATAAAAAATTCAAGAATAGAAAAAGTCAATAAATGCATGATGCTGCATCTCAGAATAGTTATGGTTATCTGAATAAATTTTCATGAAATTCTTACAAATATATTATTTTACATAGAACTTTATAGTAATGAGAAAGACTTTGAAAATGAATTTTATTACCACTCCAAAAAGCATGTGTGGATATCACTGGGATTGGCAAAAATCTGTCTTTACATTTAGAGTTTAAAGAATTCATCTGTTTAGAAGACTATAGAAAGGGTTTTTCTTCTGGCACAAAGCGATAAATCTAGAGCCTATATTCCCCACAAATTACAACTAAAAACTCTATGCAATATTCAAAAGATATTGAAGAGTAAACAAAATAATCAAATAGTAGTACAGATTCAAGACTTAGAAAAATTACCGAACCATGAGTTTTCTAATTTTCCCCTGTTTTGTCTGGAGGGTTTGCTCTCAGGGAAGCATCTAGGCTTGAAGATGTCAGAAGACGAAAGTGGCTAAAATGAATAGAAATTTATTTCTTTTTTCTGGCCAGGAAACCATTAAAAAGGCACCAATAGGCAAGAGAGTGTGGGGGAAAACTCACTTGTACAGGACCCAAAGCAACATAGCAACGGCATTGTGAACAGAACTGATAATTAAACTGGCACAAGTAACAAATTAATCCCTGAGTAGCACATATATGGAAGGGATCCAAAGCAGATATAAGAATAGAGTTGATATTTAAACCATAGTTCATATCAAGACTAACCACTGAGTGAAACACGTACAGAAAAGACAGAAAGCAGCATAGCAAAAACTTCAAAACTAATTGAAACTGCCACTCAGGGAAGGTGAAATAGGCGAGTTCAATATCCTCTGAAGTGCCTTTACTTGCATTGGTTGCGTACAATAAATTCAGACACCATCACTAAGCACTTGCACATCGAAGACAATACTAGAATGGGACATTATGATTGAGGTAACTGACCTGGGCTGTACTTCATTTTTTATTTTTTCTTATCTTATAAGGCATGCCCTTGGAATTATAATCATTAATGTTTAATATGTACAATTATTTTATAAATATGAAAATTCATCTTTACAAAATCATTCTGGACTTTGAGTTTAAAATGACATTTGCCTAAGTGTGACCTCCCCCAATACAATACTTTTGTTACTTGGTAGCAATTCACAACATGTTAGGTTTGAGAGCTACATGAAATCATTTACTTTTTTTTTTTTTTTGGAAAGGACAAACAATTTAGCTACTATTAACTCTGGGAAGGGCTTAGTTTCAATACCACTAGCAAGACCACCAGCTGAGAAAAAAAACTAATTATATTTGAAACCCTGTTGTGTACTATTCAGGTCGTTTCTCACGTCTTCATATTTTGGGTAAGATATAAAAAATTAATCTCTGTGCATATTCTCTATAAATAACACCATCCTCATTTTCTCCTTATATAATATTAATTAATATCTAAATAATACTAGTCTAGCTTGTTGTAACTAGCATGTCAAAGCACACGTATGTACTGCAAATAGGTAACTGGAGTGTCTTGTCGTTAATTCTGTCAGCATTCAGGGCAACCACATGGGACTTGTGGGAACTGCGACTCTCACAGTGGTTAGCTCTTGGCACCTAGAACTCTGTCCCTCTATCTCAGGTGCCACAGAAATATTAGCAATTTCTGTGTTCGTTCAAAGTCCATTAGTTTATTGCCTCTTCATCTTCAATGTCATGGACTTTAACGTTTTATATACTTTCTGAAGGATATATGTTGAACAATTTTATCTGTAATCTTATTGTAGTTATACATACACACACATGCACTTGCATAAGTGTGCACACGCATACCTCTGTTAAACATAGAGTCCCACTTACTCCAACTATTACACTTTCAAATTAGTCTTTTTTATTCCTTTATTTCCCTCTAGTAGTTTTTAAATTATGTAACTTATTTATTTTACAAATATGTTCATCCTCTAGAAAAATATGATAGTAATAGAACATTAATTTTAACCACCTTCCTTACTATTTATATACTAATTCATTTGACTTAACAAAGTTCTGTTTATTTTATAATTTCATAAGATATTGTTATTTAACATATTAATATTAATACGTTATTTAACATGCTAACATATTAATATTTTATTTAACATATTAACATTAATATGTCATTTAACATATTAACATATTAATATTTTATTTAACATATTAGGGATAATATGTATTATTCCTACCCCAAATTTTATATATATTTAATCTCTTTATTCATTATTGGGCTTGTTGAATGATTATTTTCTCATTTCTTACTTATCCAAATGTATCTTTAATTTTTGTCCTTCTTGTCAAAATACATTGATTATAAAACTTTCAGTTGTTGTTTTCTTAAAAATATTTAAAGCTTTATTCTCTTGTAATTTCTATTACTTAGCTGGAAAAGTATTATACAACTTCATTTTATTGTTTGTGAATTTCTGTTAAACGATTCTGTATTTGCAAAGGTAGACAACATTTAAAAATGGATGGATAATGTAAGCAGAAAAATAAAAATTCTAAGAAACAAAATGAAATACTAGAGATCAAAAACTCTGTATTAGAAAGGAAGAATTTTTGATGGGCCCACTGAGACAGTAGGTATATGGTATAATTTATGTAGTGAAAATACCAGAAAGAGAGAAATGAACAGAAGCAATATTTGAGCCAATAATGACAGAAAATATCTGATAATTTTCCTAAATTAATGTTAGACACAAAACTGCAGTTTTAGGAAGTTCAGAGATCATAAGGGAGGATATATACACCATCCTTGCCAATCACAAAAAACTGCAAACAAACAAACAAACAAAAAACCCCCAAAACAAAACCTACACTTAGGCCTCTAATATTTAAGCTTCAGAAAATCAAAGAAAAAGGAAAACAATCTTTAAAAAGGCTGAGTAGAAGAGGCTCACTAACTACAGAGGAGCAAGGATAAAAATTATTTCTAAATTATCAGAAATCATGCAATCAAGGAAAAAGTAAAATATTTGAAGTTTTGAAACAACAAAAATGTCAACTTAGAATTCTACACCCTGCAAAATTATCCTTCACTTAGAAAAGAACACAGTATTGTCCTTTACTTAGAAAAGAGAAGAATTGAGGACATTTTTGCCAAAAGACTTATCTTTAGTTTAAAAAAAAAAGTTAAAAAAATAACTCTTTTAGAGAAAAAATGGTGTTGATCAGATACATAAACGTCTATTCAAAAAAGATCATCAGTTTTGAGTAATCAAAAATAAAATACTTTTATTTTTCTTATTCTGAACAAATCTAATGCTTATTAAAATAATAAGAGCAACAATATTTTCAATTATATATGCTTACACATATATTTATATCTATCTGTCTATATATATACAAATACATCCACTATTTACATATTCTTATTTATAAGTAAAATAATTGACAACAACTATTTAAATGATAAGTGGAAAGAATTGAGAATATTTGTTTTAAGGTACTTGCTCTACCTATGAATTGGTATAATATTCTCTGAAGTGGATTTGGATTACTTGTGAATCTATATTTAAAATTTGGGGGCAAAAACTAAAGGAAGTAATGAGAAGGATAATTGATGTTCAAAGAAAGAATAAAAAAGTCATATAAAATGCTCATTTAAAAACCACAAGACAAAAAAGTGGATAAGACAAAGCAGAAACAAGACAAAGAACAAGGACAACAAACAGAAAACAAATACGGTTGATAAACATTAGGGTTCTATAAGCACCATCTAAAAATAAATTTTAATATTTATATCATTTTATAGTTTTCTATTAAACATTTAGATAGAGCAGAGCAGAGTAAAAAAATTATCAGGAAAATAGGGAGGCATTACATTATGACAAAAATATAAATTCTGCAAGAATACATGGCTATCTTTAATGTGTACACAATCACCAACAAACCATTAGAATATGTGAGATAAAAACTAATATAATCATTAGAAGAAATAAAACAATTCATTATTACAGTTGGAAACTGTTAACATCTCTCTATCAGAAATGAACAGATCCAGCAAGCAGAAAATTAGTAGGCACATTGTTTGCCTCAATGTCACCATCAACCAAATGGAGATAACTGATATCTATCCAAAACTTCATCCAACAGCAACAGAACACATACTTCTGAAGCTTATGTGGAACATTCACCAAGATACATCATATTCCAAGCCATAAACACACCTGAACAATTTGAAAGATTAGAAATCATACAATGTCTGCTTTCAAAGCATGATGGAATTAAACTAGAAATCAAAAACATAGCTGAAAAAACTCCAAATACTCGTAGATTTAAAAACATACTTCTAAGTAATATGAGTCCAAAAAACCTAACAATAAATTTTAAAATATTAAAAGAAAACCACAACATATGAAAATTTGAGGAATACAGTGAAAGCAGTGTTTAAAGAGAAATTATGGCATTGAATGTGCGCATTAGGAAAGAAGAAAGCTTCAAAATCAATAATCTAGGTTCCCATCTTAGTAGAAGGGAAAAGAAAGTTAAATCCAAATGAAGCAGAAAAAAATAATAAAAATAAGAGCAGAAGTCAACGAAACTTTAAACAAATCAATAGAGAAAATCAAAGTAACTAAAAGTTAGTTCTTTGAAAACAAATAAAATCAACAAGGCTCTTGCCAGAGTAAGACAAAAGAGACAGAACACGAATTACTAATATTGGAAGTGCAAGAGGGAATATCATTAAAGATCACAGAGACATCAAAAATAGATGCTGTGAACAACACTATGCCCACAAGTTTGATAACTTAGATGAAATAGACCGAGTCATAGAAAGACACCATATTTTAAAACTCATGCAAGAAGAAATAGATAATCTCAATAGGCCTATATATATTAAAATTTTGAATTTATAGTTAGTAACCTTTCATAACAGAAAATACAAGACTTACATGTGTTCACTACTAAATTTCCCCAAACTTTTCAGGAATAAATTATGCCAATTCTCCACAATCTCTCCCAGAAAACAGAGAAGACAGAATACCTCTTAACTGATTCTATGAGGTCCATATTACACAAATACCAAAATCAGAAAAAATATGACAAGAAAACAAAACTACAGAACAATATTTTTAAAACATAGAGGTAAAAATCCTCAAAAAAAATTAGCAAATTGAATCTAACAATGTATAAAAATTTATATACCACAATGAAGTGAGATTTATCCAACTTATGCAAAGCTGTTTCAACACTTGAAAATCAACTCATGCAATCTGTTATATCAACAGGCTAAATAAGAAAAAACATTATCCTATCATTAGATCAACTAAGTGCATTTGATAAAGTCCAACACTAGTTCATTATAAAAATATTTTAGAAATCAAGTAATAGAGAGTAACTTCATCAACCTGATAAAGAATAACTACAAAACAATGCAAGACAACAATGTTATTGGTTAGAAATTCTAAACTTACCTACTAATATCAGGAACATTTCAAGTATGCCTCCCTCACTACTGTTTTTCAACATTGTACTAAAACATATGCATTAAGACATTAAAAAACAAAATGCTTCTGGTTTCAGATGGCTGACTAGCAGCTAGTTAGTGCCGCTTTCATGGAGAGGAATCAAAATAGCAAGTAAATAGTTACACTTCAAATAGATCATGTAAGAGAGCACACTGGAATTTATCAGAGAATCAACAGAATTTATGGAAAGCAAAGAAAGTGAAGTTAGGTAGCCTGTTGAACTGGGACTGGTGTGGCACTGGGAGAAGCTTGCTGATGAAAACAAAGAGTGAGACACCCACAATTTCACATTTCTATTATGAAATTTTATAATTCTAATTATAGAGGTGACCTCACTACTCACAAGACTCCAAGCTAATGCAAGGAGCTGCCTGGAAATTGTGCAGACGTGTTGCTTGAGCCCATGTGGAATTCTGTAACCACCCAATGGGCTCACCTTGCCCACTGCCTAGAAAGAGCCAATTTAACACGACAGGGAATTGTGATAGAGAGAGAGTAGTTTACTCAGAAATGGCTGTGTAAGAGACCAGAGTTTTATTATTGCTGAAATTGCTCTCCCTGAGAATTCAGGGATCAGAGTTTTTAAGGATAATTTTGCAGGCAGGTGCTCGGGAAGTGAGAAATGCTGATTGGTTGGGTTGGAGATGAAATTGCAGTGGGTCCAAGTGAGTTTTTCTTGCTGTCTTCTGTTCCTGACTGGAATCATAGAACTGGTTGGGCCAAATTACTGGTCTTGGTGGTGTCAGGTGGTACATTGGAACACATTATCTCAAGCACTGATTTTAGGTTTTACAATAATGATGTTTTTCCCTGGGGAATTTGGAGAGTGTCAGACTCTTGCAGTCAGAGGCTGCATGGCCCCTAAACTGTAATTTAAAGTCTTGGAGTTAATTTGTTAGTCCTGCAAAGGCAAACTGGTCCCCGGGCAAGAAGGGGGTTCTCCTTTGGGAAACAGGTATGATTGTCTTTGCTTCAGAGATAAACTATAAACTATGTTCCCCCCAAAGGAACACCTAGGAATGGAAAAGGAAAGCTTAAAAGTTAGAAGCAAAATGGAATTGGCTAGGTCCGATCTCTTTTACTGTTACAATTACTTTAGTTACAATTTTTGCAAAGGTGGTTTTTATTCCTTTCTTGGGGTTTTCTAACATTTTACTTTTAAGGTGTGTGCGAATAAAGACGGAAAAAAGATGACAACTGATCTGATACCTTCCTGCTGACAGGGGTGGTGGTGGGGTAGATGTTGACCCCATGGTGAGAGTAGAATCACTTTGCAGCTGTCTGAGCTGTCTGAACATACTCACGCAGGACAGACTGGGGTTCCAAGGTTTTCACAACAAAGGCATCAGTATTCTCATCTATAGTTTAGGTACAGCATTTAAATAGATGGCATATTATAAGGTAAATAATGGATACAATAGGATAAAATTAATAAATAGGATAAAAAATAGGATAACAAGTGAAATTCCCAGTTTTAAAAGTAAACATTTAAAAGCATTAGTTTGAGGACTTGTTGCCACAATGACTATAAGATTTTGTCCACATTTCTGAAAAACACTCCTCAAGAACAACAACAGGTGTACTGAAGTGTTTTTAAAAAATGTATTTTTTTTCTCTCTTCCATCCCCATTTCATTAAAGATAAATCATAGTACGTTAAGTTCACTTGCAAAATAAGTTTTATTCTTATTAGAGTAGGTCTGAGTTTTTGCATGAAGTGCAGTAGGAATAATTCTTTGCCATATAGGAGCTTTAAAAAAAGCTTTACTAAAGCTTTGTTCTATAAAAAATCTCAGATTTACTTTTTAAAGACTTAAAGTCCAGCCACGGACTTACTATGCCTGCAAATACATGTATGAGTTTGATGAATTTTTCTCCTCTCTAGGTGCCAAGAAAATTTTCTTACTCTCTAGGTCCCAGGGGTTGCTGGGCCTTTCATAAAGTGGCATTCTTTACGTACCACGTGTCAGGAGTCATGTACAGGAACTGTGTAGACAAGATATAAGCTCAGCTTCCTGAGAAACTTTTATTGACTCTGTAAGTCAACACTGATTCCTTAAAGAAAGCATGCTATTCCAGTCATAGCCTTCATAAAATAACCAGTTTCTCTGATCATGTCCTTTTATGAAAGAAAACAGACTCTTATTGCACTTATGCAAGTTACTATACTGACATAACTTGAGAATGCTCATAAATACTTTCTAAATTCTAGAGAAATCAGGTAGAGAGAAAGCAATATGCTCCAAATTCTGCTCCCAGGAGTATACTTTACTCACTTGCTAAAAGTTGTAAATAGTTTAAAATAAATGTTTCCTTGACTCTGTAAAACAAAAGCATTAGCTATCTTTAACAAATCAGCTCTCCATAAGAGTCCTAGAAGTTTGTTTCTTTCCTCTATTCCAATCACACAGTTTCTAAAGTTATAAGAGACCTGAATTCAAGAGGACCCATCAGAGTCCTATTGCTGATTATAAACTGCCTTTTGAAAAGAATGAAAACAAGATAACAATTGTCTGTGTATGACAAAATCTCAGGACAGTCATAGTTGAAGATGCAATCAACAAGGAAATATGGTCATCTCTGTGACACATAACAATTTACCATAACAATTACAATTATTACTGATAGCATATATTGAGACATATTAGAATTTATAGGAACCTTGTAAAATCTTGTAACACAAACTAATAGCACATTTATATAAATATAACCCAAAGAAAGTTAAACACAACTTTATATTTGACACTGTTTTCTGTATGATTTTAATATGCCAAATAAGCCAAATGTGTGTCTTTTTGGGACTTCAGGGGACCCAATTTTTTTTAAAACTTAACTTAGAATTCGATCTTAAAAGGTTTGTCAAATACGAAAGGTTTAAAATACTAGACCTTTGCTGGATGTGGTGGCTTGCACCTGTAATCCCAGCACTTTGGGAGGCAGTAGAGGGTGGATCACAAGGTCAAGAGATCAAGACCATCCTGGCCATTTTAAGAAAACCCTCTTATTTGGACCCACGGGCCTAGATTTTGGCCCTGCATCAGTGTGCTTTTGTTTGATGTTCAACCTACAGAAACAAAATCTAAATAATCCCCTTCACATCTTAGCTAACTTGCACATACCCACATCACTTTCCACACAAGATGAATCCTTCACGAACCCTTTTCAACTATCTTAATCTTTTAGCATTGTCCATTACTCTTTTAGTTAAGACAATCTTTAAAACCCCGTGAGCTAGACAAAATTGCGTTCTGTTGAATAAAAGCCATATTTCCATGTCTTCTTATAATCTCCCACCAAAACCGCATTCTACTTTCCTTCAAGACCTTGCAACCTTGCATGTAAAATTGTTTTTCCAGTAGTTTCAAGTACATGTTACACTGTTACACTTAAGCAACTTTCATTTTTGGTGAAAACCCAATATTGAAAGATATTTTAATAAACCCAATATTGAAAGATACTAGGTATGAAGCCTAGGACATCAGACGGAAGTCCAAATAAGATCCGACTGTACCATCATTCTCAGCAAACTATCGCAAGAACAGAAAACCAAACATCGCATGTTCTCACTCATGGGTGGGAATTGAACAATGAGATCACTTGGACACAGGAAGGGGAACATCACACACCTGTCGTGGGGTTGGGGGAGGGAGAAGGATAGCATTAGGAGATATACCTAATGTAAATGACGAGTTAATGGGTGCAGCACACCAACATGGCACATGTATACATATGTAACAAACCTGCACGTTGTGCACATGTACCCTAGAACACAAAGTATAATAAAAAATTAAATTAATTTAAAAAAGATCTGACTGCTTCTAGCATAATTAGGGGACACAGCTAACTCCACATGTCCCCAGGCCTTAATTAGAATCTAATGGCTTTAAAATAGATAAGTCGAACAATTGTCAAAAGCAGTTGGTGACCTTAAAGTGTTTAGCAAACCTAATATCTGACCTGTCTAATTTAGACCAACTGTTGACATTTTGAAGACATTTTAATTTTACCAATCAATCTTTAAAATTGTCTTTATTTCCAAGAGATTACTAAAGTCACATGAACTAAAAAGTATTAAAGGTTTTATTTTTCTGAAAAAATTTTGATTTAAACATTTATTTTTCTTTAAACCAAAGAATTAGAGTTCTCTAATATAAACATCACAGACAAACACACATACACACACACACACGCACACACACATATATAAATATAGAGAGACAGACAGAAGATCCAGTAGTTGTAAGATATTTTATTTGCTAGTTTCTTAATTGGATTACTGGCTTCAGGGTGGAGCCCTTGGAGGAAGAGCGCCAGGAGAGTATGCAGTTTCTAGGAGGTAATAAGCAAGTACATCTGGAAGGCAAATCAGATCCTCAAAATTAGGGGTTCCATTTTTATACTACATTCTGGATCTCCCAAAAGAAAGAAATGCTACAGCGCGATGCTTTTACTCCCCATTTCATTGCAAGGCAATCCAAAGCCCATCGGCCCATTTTGTAATCAGTCCATTCACCACGGGAGTCTCAGCTCTCGGCTGGCTATGAGGATGTTTCCATACCTCTCAGGGGGCCAAGAGCATGCTTCTCTGATGCAAGCGTGCTAAGTGTCAAGTATTCCTACATAACTGCAATTAGCCATATCTTAAAACAGATTTCCTATATAGTTATTACACACCAAGGCTAAAAGCTCTTTTATAATGCAAAGTATTTTCTGACATCCCTTAAAGTAAAAAGTGTCAGGTAACATAATGTAAAACAGAATAGAGCCTTAGATTTTGAGAGGAGTATGTCCTCCTTCAATTCCTGGGGTTTCATGAGGAAAACAGATTTTTCCTAAAATGAGGTCTGTGATGCCTCTTGTTTTTCTCAAAGATTGCCAGGCTGTTAGAAATTATCTCAGGTCATTTCATGTGGGCATTGAGAGTTGCAAGAAGATAAACTGAGAAAATAATTAACTGATGGAGAAAACAAACAAAACCTGTTTTCAATAAAACAAGATTCAAAAAGAGAAAAAGCACAAATTCCGTGTGTGTGTGTGTGTGTGTGTGTGTGTGTGTGTGTGTGTGTGTAGCTTGGATATCTATTATTAAGCTGACTTTTAAAAATAGGGCTCTTTAAAATATGTATATATATATATATTTAAATCTTTTATTTCCTGACTGTAGCCAGGCCAAACAACCAGTATTTTTGGCCTTTGAATTTTACCAGCAGTAATCTGCCAGGTGAAACTCATAAGCCTTAACAAAAGTCATGACTTAACCACAGTACACAAAGTGTTTTCAAAGAAGTGGTAAGCAGTTTTTACAAGATTTAAAGTCTACCATGGTAGTTCAGAGAAAGGAAAATTTAAGAAGGGAAGTCAGAAGTTGTTTATGGAGGGGAAGAGAATCAACAAATTGCAAAGGTTACACAGAAAGTATTCATTTCCTAGGTGGAAAATTGAACCAGAGCCACCATTGTGAAAAGACAAAGCCTTAGCTTTTGAGCTACAGCGTTGGGCAGGTTTCATTATGCTTCTCAGAATGAGCCTATAACAGCCAGTTTCGAGCTTGCAATAGTTTTTGTCTGCTCAAGATAATTTTTAGAGCTAACTATGATAGGAACCACAACATTTCTGTCCTCTGGATGGCAGGGACCAAGAGAAAGTACTGCCACATTGTTACAAGGTCAAGCTCCCAAGAGCATAAAACAAGATAAAAGGGAAACCTCATCCAGTATTAATTTCAGAGACCCACAGCAAAGTTTACAACTGACAAGTCTGCCGAACCAGCTTGAACAACAGGCTTATAGGGGTCTTAAGACCATATTTCATCCTGTGGGACCACCTTCCATTACAAAAAGACACAGAAAGACAAATTTATACCGCAAAGTGCATCAGATTCTCTACAGCTCAAGCCTAGTCACACAATTCATTTTTTCAATCAATCAGACCCTTGCAGAGGAGACAAACAGTGATGTTTACCATTTACACAAAGAGGGAGAGAGGTCAGAAACTTGACTGGTAAAAAAGTCTTACTCATTTTGCCAGCATACCAGGTTTCTGAGTTCCCTTGTTCTGCAGCTTCCAGAAGGATGGAGTGGCTTTTCATGACCCCATTCACTATGCCATAGCTCTGGGGTCAAGCCATGTTATAAAAGAAAATTATCATTTTCTGCGTTATGGAACAATAGGCAAAAGCTTATCAATTTTGCAAGATACTGCTCAGCTGGCTGCATGGCAAACCTAATTAACATTTTTCATCCCAACCCAGTAAAAAACACATAACCAAACAGACACTACTCACTTCATTCAGCACCCAGTATCAACCAGGCAAGGCTCAAACTTTCTCCTGTTGGTTCCTGTCATCTTTAATCCACTCAAGGTGGGGAAGGATGACTTCCAATTGGGAATTCAATGGGTTTTCTCTGGGCAAAATGAAAAGCAAACACTCACCTCTAGTTAGGCTGTTGAGCTTTTTTCAGGACTCACTGAAGTAAGCACACTTACAGAGGGTTCTCAGAGTTATGCCTGCTGGACCTCCATCAGCAATTCCTTCAGATCCCCTCCACACATACAAACACACACAACGAAGACAAGATGGACAGAAAACCTCCTAAACCAAGATCCCTAACCAAAAATTTCAAGAGTATTTATTCCAAACTAACCACCTATTCTCCGTCTGAGAAATCTCCTTAAAAATCTTCCCAGTTGAAGAGAAGTCTCCAAAATCAAGACTCTTCCTACTAATTAGAGCCAGCTGAGACCACTCTAAATGAGCTGCACCAAGACCTCAAATGAGCTGAATAAAGATCCCAAAGGAGCCAAACCAAGACCCCCAAAGGAGCCAAATAATGATTTTTTAAGGAGCCAAACCAACTGGGAGAAGGATATGTTGGCAGTGACTAGAATACACACCAGACCAGTTTAAAGATATCTTTTCAGTAACTATTTCTCTATTGCAATTTAATCAATGCATCATGGGTCAGTAGCACCCCAACAGTAGAGATAGTGCCAGAGTCAGTTCCTAGTGCAAGAGAACAAGGCAGCCACTTGGGCTGGCCTCTGGATCCATTGCCAGAGGAGGACTACCAAACTTCGGGCAGGTAGCCACAAGGGCAATCCCAGATAAACCACCAAATTTTCAGTCACCCAATGGGTTCACCTTGGCCACTGCCTAGACAGAGCCAATTTGTCAAGTCAGAGGAACTGTAACAGAGAAAGAGTAATTCATGCAGAACCAGCTGCAGAGGACACCAGAGTTTTATTATTACTCAAATCAGACTGCCAGACAATTTGGAGATCAGAGTTTTTAAGGAAAATTTGGTGGATAGGGGGCCAGTGAGTCAGGAGTGCTGATTGATCAGATCAGAAAGGAAATCATAGAGAGTGAAAGCTGTACTCTAGTGCTAAGTCAGTTCCTGGGTTGAGTCACAAGACCAGGTGAGCCAGTTTATCTATGTGGGTGGTGCCACCAGATCCATCGAGTGCAGTGTCTGCAAATTATCTCATGCCCTGATCTTAGGTTTACAATAGTATTATTATCTTCAGCAGCAATTTGGAGATGTTGAGAATCTTCGGCTACATGAGTCCCAGACCATAATTTTTAATCTTTGCCTAATTTGTTAGTTCTGCAAAGGCAGTCTTCTTACCAGGCAGGGAAGGGGTTTGCTTGAGAAAGGATTGTTATTGTCTGTGTTTCAAAGCTAAACTACAAACTAAGTTTCTCCCAAAGTTAGTTTGTCCTGTGCCTAGGAATCAACAAGGACTGCTTGGAGGTTAGAAGCTAGATGGAGTCAGTTAGGTCATATCTCTTTCACTGCAATAATTTTCTCAGTTATGATTTTTACAAAGGCAGTTTCAATTCCACAGGCTTTTATTCCTTGAGCAGCTGCAACCCAGTGCTAGTTGTGGCTGCTGCACCAAGGAGGCAGAGGGGAGGACAGCCACTTCCACATACTCCAGAGACATGTACTGCTACTGTTGTGGGACAGAATGGTGAGCAGACAGTCCTCCAAAGCTGCCTGCTTTCACTGTTCCTGCTAACCTACCTTTTCTGATGGCATGCCTGCAGCACATCTGACCTGTCCAGTACAAGTCCAGTACCAGTTAAGTCCCTCCAGGATTCACACAAGCCATCCAGGGAGCCCTCTACAGGCCTGTTTATTGGAGCATCACCTAGCCCAGTTCGCTAGCACTGGGATATGATCACTTCTCCAGCGGTGTAAGATTGGCTGCCCCAAAGAGCAGATGCCACCACAACTGACACCCACCTGCACTTGATGAAAGGTGAAATCCCTCTGCCTCTCTACACAAAGCAGCAGTATTCCTGCATCAGAGAACAAGCAAGCTACAAAGCTGTCTATTGAGCTGAGAGAACAGGTTCGACCCCAAAGCCATTCCCATAGAGAACTAAGGGCAGTTATTTTGTGCAGTTTTCACCTACATTGTGGCTGAGAGAAAGACGACAGTGTTCATCTGAACTGAGAGTCAGTACTCCTAGGACCGAGGTGTGATAGGGACACGAATTGGGTTTCTGCCTGTCTAGGATGTGGAGCTTGCACAGCCACCTCCTTCCCTGCAGAGACCTGAGCATATTTCACTAGGAGCTTCTTTAATCACCCCCATCAGAACTAGTGCCTGCACTCATCATTGGGGTATTTGTGGATGGGCATGGTGGTCTGGCCCTGCCCAGCTTTTTCCCTCCCCAGGCCCACAGTTGAACAAGGGACTCAGGGCACTGGGCATTCAACAGACCAATCCACCATCTGAAACAACAGAAACCACTTCCCAGTAAAGAAAGATCAAGCACATACCCATCTGTGTCTACCATAGCCAGCTCCTACCCATAAGCACCACTTACTTACCTGGATATTGAACTGGACAACCCAATATAATACTGGCTGACAGAAGAGCACAGGGCTAAAGAAGTAAAGCCAAAAGGACTTTAACCAATAGACATTACAGTCATATTCTCAAGGAGGGAAAATCCCATCCAGACTAAAGTAGACCCAAAAACAAGAAGCGACACCTTCTGCAGATGAAAAAGAACTAGTCTAAGGACTCTGGTACCATGGAAAACAGAATGTTATGATACCCTGGAAAGAACACATTAGCTCTCTCACTTTGGATCTTAAGCAAACTGAAAATTCTAAAATGACAGATAAAGAATTTAAACTATGGATTGCAATGAAATCCAATGAGATCCAAAAGGAAGTTCAATAGCAACAGAAAAAAAAATCAGAAAAGAAATTAAGATAAGAAAGAAGAGATTGATATCTTTATAAAAATTCCAGAAATTATAGAAAAGAAAAATACACCAGAGGATTTACAAAATACAGTTGAAAGCTTTAACAGCAAGCTAGATCAAGCAGAAAAAATAATTTTAGAGCTTGGAGACAGGTCTTTCAAGTTAACCTAGTCAGAAATTTTAAAAAAATGAATTTTAAAAACTGAACATTGACGTCAAGACAGAATAGAAAGTACAAGTTTGCAAAATATACTTGAAGCATTAATTCCATAAAATGTCCCTGGTTTTACTAGAGATGTAGACAGCCAGATAAAAAAAAAAAAAAAAAAAAAAGCTTGGCAAATACCTGGAAGATATTTTCCAAGATGAACATCACCAAGACACATAGTCATCAGACTATCCAAGGTCAATGTGAAAGGAAAAAATCCTAAAGGCAACTAGAGAGAAGTGTCTAAATCACCTTTAAAGTAATTCTCAAAAGACTAATAGCAGACTTCTCAGCAGAAACCTTACAAGCCGGAAGATATTTGGGGCCTATTTTAAGCCTTCTAAAAGAAAAAAGAAAAAAAAAAAATCTGCCAGTAAAATATTTTATATCATTCCAACCTAAGCTTTATAAGTGAAAGAGAAAGTCTTTCTCAGACAAGCAAATGCTAAAGGAATTCATCACCACTAGATTTATACTACTTGATATGCTCAAAAGAGTTCTAAACATGGGAACCAAATGATGATACTTGCCATCATGAAAACACAGACTGTCAGCAAAAGCTCACAAATCCTATACATGCAATGATATAGTTGAAACTACAAAGCAACAAGATAATGACAGACACAAAACCTTACATATTGACATTAATCTGGAATGTAAATGGCCTAAATATTCCACTTAAAAATTATAGACTGGCAGATTGGATTTAAAAAACAAGATGTTATTATTTGGTGCCTACAAGAGACTCACCTCAAAGGTAAAGAAACCTGCAGACTCAAAGTAAAGGGATGCTAAAAATATATCATGAAAATGTAACATAAAAACAAGTAGGATTCATTCTAGATCCTGAATATTAGTCCTTTGTCAGATGTTTGGATTGTGAAGATTTTCTCACACTCTGTGGGTTGTCTGTTTACTCTGCTGACTGTTCCTTTTGCCATGCAAAAGCTCTTTGGTTTAATTAGGTCCTGGATATTTATCTTTCTATTTATTGCATTTACTTTTGGGTTCTTGGTCATGAAATTCTTGCCTAAGCTAATGTCTACAAGGGTTTTTCCAATGTTATTTTCTAGAATTTTTGTATTTTCAGGTCTTAGGTTTAAGAATGTCCATCAATCAATGAGTGGACAAAGAAACTGTGGTATATATACGTACGATGGAATACTATGCAGACATAAAAATGAATGAATTAACAGCATTGGCAGTGACCTGGATGGGATTAGAGACTATTATTCTAAGAAAAGTAACTCAGGAATGTAAAACCAAACATCACATGTTCTAACTGATATGTGAAATTTAAGCTATTAAGACACAAAGGCATAAAAATGATACAATGGACTTTGGGGATTTGGGGGAAAAGTGGGAGGGGTGCAAGTGATGAAAAACTACAAATATGGTACAGTGTATACAGCTTGGGTAACTGGTGCTGAAAGATCACAGATCACTACTAAAGAACTTAATCACGTAACCAAATACCACCTGTACCCCAATCACTTAAGAAAAATAAATAAATAAATAAAATTTTTAAAAATGAGCAGGGGTGGATATACTTAGATGAAATAAAGCACACTACAAATCAATAACAGTAAAAAGAAGACTAGACAGGTAATTATATAATGATAAATATTTCATTACAACAAGAAGTTATAATAATCCTAAATATACATGCACCTAACAGTGGAGCCCCCAGAGTTATAAAACAAATACTACTAAACTTCAGAAAAGAGACAGAGAGACAGCAATAAAATAGTAGTTGAGTACTTTGAAAACTCACTGACAGCACTATACAGATAATTAAGGTGGAAAATTAACAAAAAAAACTGACTTAAACTGGATTCTAGACAAAATGAGCCTAACATGTATTTACAGAACATTCTACAAAACAGCCACAAAATATATGTTATTCTCATATCTGCATGAAACATTCTCCAAAATAGACCATATACTTGGCCATAAACCGACTCTCAATAAATTAAAACAAAATCAAAATAATGCCAAGGATCTTCTTGGACCACAGTGGAATTAAATTAGAAACCAATACCAAGAGGATCTCTCAAAACTGTACAACTACATAGAAACTAAACAACTTGTTCCTAAATGATGAAATTAAGACAGAAATAAAACACAAATTCATTGAAATAAATGAAAACAGGGATACAATACTCAAAAACCTCTGGGATACAGAAAAGCAGTGTGATGAGGAAAGTTTATAATGTTAAATGCCTACACCAAAAAAGAAGAATTTCAAACTAATAACCTAAGAACACATCTCAAGGAACTAGGAAAACAAGAATAAATCAAACCCAAAGCTAGTTGAAAAAAAGAAATAGCAAAGAACCAAAAAGAAGTAAATGAGATTAAGAACAACAGCAAAGAATACAAAGATTCAACAAAGTAAAAAGTCTGTTCTTTGAAAATATAACAAAATTGACAGACTATTACGTAGATTAACCAAATAAAAAAGAGAGACGATTCAAATAAGCACAATCAGAAGTGAAAAAGGTGAAATTACAACTGACAACATAGAAATACAAAAGTTCAGCAGAGATTACTATAGCATATCTATGTGCACAGACTAGAAAACCTAGAGAATATGAATAAATTCCTGGAAACATACAATTTCCAAAGTTTGAACCAGGAAGAAATAGAAATCCTGAACACACCAAAACAACTAATAATATTTAAACAATAGTAAACAAACAAACAAACAAAAACCTCCCAATGAAAACAAATCCTAGGGCAACACAGAATCTCACCAAAATTTTATCAATTGTGCAAAGAAAAGCTGACACCAATTTTACTGAAACTCTTTAAAAAAATCGGAGGAGGGATTGCTATCTAATTCATTCTACAAAGCCAGTATTGTCCTGATAACAAAATCAGAGAAGGACACAACTATAAAAGAAAACTACATGCCATATGCATGATGATCATAGATCCAGAAATCCTCATGAAAATACTAACAAACCAATTCCAACAGCATATTAAAATGTTTATACATCACTATTTATCAGACATCATTCCCAGAATGGAAGGATGGTTCAACGTATGCAAATCAGTAAATGTGAATGGCCACATAAACAAAATTTAAAGCAAAAACCATATGATCATTTCAATAGATGCAGAAAAAGCATTCAATAAAATGCAACATCTAGTCATGATAAAAACCCTCAACAAAGTAGATAACGAAGGAATATACTTCAAAATGATGAAAGCTTTATATGACAAACCCATAGCCAACATCATCATGCTGAAAGGGAAAAAGTTGAAAGCATTTCCCCTGAGAACTGGAACAAGACAAGGATGCCCATTCTCACCACTTCTATTCAACATAGGATGGGAAGTCCTTGCCAGAGCCAACAGGCAAGAGAAAGAAGTAAAAGGCATCCAAATTGGAGAATAGGAAGTCAAATTTTTTTCTGTTCACTCTTGATATGATCTGATACCTAAAAAAATCTAAAATACTCAAAAGACTCCTATGAACGGTAAATGGCTGCAGCTAAGGTTCAGGATACAAAATCAAAATACAAAACTCAGTAGCATTTCTATATACCATTAGCATTCAAGCTGAGAACTAAATGAAGAACGAATATCATTTACTGTATACACAAATAAATAAAATAGCTAGGAATACATTTAACCAAAGTGAAAGATTTCTATTGGGAGAATTACAGAATACTAATAAAAGATACCATAGATGCCACAAACAAAAAAATCATTCCATGCTCCTGGATTGAAAGAACCAATAGAGTTTAAATGACTCAGAGTACCCAAAGAAATCTGCAGATTCAATGCTATTTCTATCAAATTACCAACATCATTTTTACAGAAATCGGAAAAAGCAATTGTATAATTTGTACGGAACCAAAAAAAATAGCTCAAATAACCAAAGCAATCTGTAGCGAAAAGAACAAAACTGGAGGCCTCACATTACCTGACCCCCAATTATATTACACACAAGGGTTTAGTAATCAAAACACCATGATACTGGTACAAAAACAGACACATCAATGGAATGAAACAGAGAACCCAGAAATAGTGCCACAAACCTATAGCCAACTGATTTTTGACAAAGTTGACAAAAATGTACCATGGGGAAAGCACATCCTACTTAATAAATAGTGCTGGAAAAATTGAATAGCCATGTGCAGGAGAATAAAACCTACTCCTATCTCTCAACATATACAAAATTTACTCAAGATCAATTAAGACTTAAAAGTAAGACCTGAAACTATGAAAGTCCTAGAAGAAAGTATAGGCAAAACGCTTCTATGCAAATAATGTATAAGACCTAAAAAGCAAATGCAACAAAAACAATATACAAATGGATCTTAATTAAACTAAGAATCTCTGCACAGTGAAAGAATAATCAATAGAGAACAAGCAACCTAAAGAATAGAAGAAAATTTTGTAAACTGCACCTCTGACATAGTAGTAATATACAGAATTTACAAGAAACTCAAAGTCAACAAAAAAACTAACCCTATTTAAAAAATGGGCAAATGACATGAACAGACATGTATCTAAAAAATACATGCAAGCAGCCAACGAACCTATGAAAAAGTTCTCAACATCACTAATCACCCAAGAAATGTGAATTAAAACCACAATGAGACACCGTCTCACACCAGAGTGGCTATTATTAAAAAGCAAATAAACAATAGATGTTGGGGAAGTTTGGAAAAAAGGGAATGCTTGTGCATTGTTGGTGGAAATGAAAATTAGTATCAAAAACATTATGGAGATTGCTCAAAGAACAAAAAATAGAACTTACATTCAACATAACAATCCCATTACTGGGGAAAAGTAATTGTTGATGTCAAAAAGACACATTCACTTATGTGTTTATCACAGTACTATTCACAATAGCAAAGTGATGGAATCAGCCTTTGTCCATCAACAGATGTTTGCACAGAGAAAGCATATACACCATGAAATACTGTGCAGCCGTAAAAGAGAATGAATTCATGTCTTTGCAGCAACATGGATGGGCTGGAGGCCATTATGCTAAGCAAAATAACTCAGAAACAGATAATTAAATATTACATATTCTCACTTATTAGCAAACTAAACAAAGATACACATGGACATGCAGATAAAAATAATAAACATTGGAGACTCCAAAATCGGGAAAGGAGAGACAAGAATGAAGGTTGAAAATTACATATCAAGGACGGTGTTAATTATGTGTGCTGTATACACTACAAAATGTTAATTATTAATTATTTGTGCTGCATACACTAGAAGCCCAAACTTCACCATTATGCAATATACTCATGTAACAAACCTGCATGTGTACATCTTGAAATTATATATTTTAAAAGAAATTTAAAACAATGCATTTTTTAAGAGAAAAATATATTCATATTGGGAATGAACAAATAAAACTGTCTTCATTTACGGATGGCATAGTTGTCTACGTAGAAAATTCAAAATATTTGACAAATAGACTCTTGGAGCTAATAGCAATTATAACAAGATTATAGGATACAATGTTAATGTACCATAGGCAATCAACTTTCTATATACTAGCAATAATCATGTGGAATTTGAGGTTAAAAATGAAATACCGTTTACATTTGTACCACCCCAAAATTTAACACTTAGGTAGAACTGTAACAAAATACTCGTAAGTTTTATATAAGGAAAATTACAAAACTCTGATAAATAACTAAATTAATGAAGAGGAATTTCATGTCCATTGATAGAAAAACTCAATATTTTAAGATTTAAGGTCTTCCCAAATTGATCTATAGACTGAATGCAATCTCTTTAAAAACCTCAAAAGGTTATTTTGTGGATACCTGTGTCAACAAACTCACTCTAATGTTTACGTGGAGACGCAAAATACTCAAATACTTAGCTCAATATTGAAGCAGAAGAACGTAGTGAGAGGACTGACACTAACAAACTTCAAGATTTACCACAAGTTTATAGTTATCAACACAGTGTGGTAGCAAAATAATGGACAGATTGATTAAAAAGAATAGAGGATCTAGAAATAAATCCACATAAATATAGTCAACTAATCACTGACCAAAAAGGAAATTTAATAAAAGACAAAAATAGTCATCCTAATCAATGATGATTTAAAAACCTGGACATCCACGTGCAAAAAATAATAAACAAATAAATAAAAGACACAGACCTTCTCTCTTTTACAAAAGGTAAATTAGAATGAATTGTAGGACTAAATGTAGAATGTAAAACTATTAAACTAATATATAACATATAAGAAAACCTAGAGAAACAAGTATGAATACCACTTTTTAGATGAAAAACCAAAGTTATGATTCATGGAAGAAATAATTGATTAATGAGGTTTGATTATAATGAAAAATTCTTTTTCTGTGAAAAACAATGCCAAAAGAATGAGAAGATAAGTCACAAACTGGAAGAAAATATTTACAAATTATTTTCTAACATTAAGGACTATAGTTTACTAAATAAGGCTATTTTACAAAATGTACACATAATTTGTAAAATTCAAAAACAAGAAAATGAAAAACCTAATTATATATGAAGGGGGAAGCAAAATCCTGAAGAGACAACTTACTAAAAAAAATGCAAATTTCATGTAAGCACACGAAAAGATGCTTAATATCATATGCCATCAAGGAAATGCATCATTAAACAACAATGACATACCAAAACACATCCATTAGAATTACCAAAATTCAAAACACAGAAAGCAGCAAATGCTGGCAAAGATGTAGAGCAACAGAAATTCTCATTCACTGCTGGTGGAAATGCAAAACAGTGTATTTTCACTTCGGAAGACAATGTGGCAGTTTCTTAGAAAACTAAACACAGTCTTACCATACAATTCAGTCATTGCACTCCTTGTCATTTACCCAAATGAGTTCCAAACGTATGTTCACACCAGGACTTGCATGTGAATATTTAAAGCATTTTCATTTATGATTTCCAAGACTTGGAATCAAATAACATATTCTACAGAAGTTGAATCAACAAATAAACTGTGGTATATCCAATGAAATATCATTCAGTGCTAAAAATAAATGAGTTATCATATGGAGCTATGAAATCACATGAAGAAAAATTAAATGTATATTACTAAGTAAAAGAAGCCAATCTGAAAAGACTACATACTGTATGATTCCAACTTTATAACATCCTGGAAAAGGTAAAAGTATGTTGCCTGAGAAAAGACCAGTGGTTTTCAGGGATTAGGGAAGTAAACGGGATTAACAGTTAGAGCAGGCCGGGCACGGTGGCTCACGCCTGTAATCCCAGCACTTTGGGAGGCCGAGGCGGGCGGATCACAAGGTCAGGAGATCGAGACCACGGTGAAACCCCGTCTCTACTAAAAATACAAAAAAAAGTTAGCCGGGCGCCGTGGCAGGCTCCTGTAGTCCCAGCTACTCGGGAGGCTGAGGCAGGAGAATGGCGGGAACCCGGGAGGCGGAGCTTGCAGTGAGCGGAGATCCCGCCACTGCACTCCAGCCTGGTGGACAGAGCGAGCAAAGAAAGTTTTTAGATGAGTGAAACTATTTAGTGCAATACTACCAACAACAAATACAGATTACTATACCTTTGTTAAAACCCATAAAATGCACAACACCAAGAGTGAATCCTAACGTGAACTACAGACTTTGAGTGGTAAATATGCATCTTATGTAGGTTGAACAGTTATAGCAAACGTGCCAGTCTGATGGGAGAATTTGATAGTGGGGGAAGTTGTGCGTGTGTGGTGAGGAAATCAGAGCTTTCTACTCAATTTCAGTGTAAGCCCAAAACTTCTCTAATACAGTTTATTAATTTTTTAAAATGGACATAACTTATAAGGGCTTCAAATTGTTTTTAACTAAAACTTGAATTAAATTAATACTACTATGGCATGTATTACAGAAATGACTTTAAGGCTCATTTAATAAGTAACAAGAGATTATTTTCATTCGTACCAACCCAGCCTTAAGTTTCAATGGAAATGAGCATTTGGTGTACTAGAAACTTAAAAGCATTTTTAAAAATTGGGATAATTTGGCTGAGTATGAGAATAACAGAAATGGCAACAGTGGTTCACCTCTCTCAGTTATCTCATAGTAACCAACATAGGAGAGGCTCAAGATCTGGTCATTCTTTCTGAGGAAGAATATGACTGGTTATCTATAGAGGTTTTATTAATGAATCCAGTTTGAGCACAGACTGTCCCACATTTTTAGTTGCTTAATATATTATTAGAAGAAAGTCATAAAGATTTAGACTGAGTCTATGATTATCACCTAGGCAAACAAAACATTCACCTCAGTAACTTTACTCTCTTATTGGAGCTCAATTTTCTTATAACACTCCTGACACCCCAGTCACTTTTGATAAGAAGCTTATCTGGTTTTAACTTCTTCTTCCCCAAAAGGTAATTACATGTATTGTAGTATCCTGATTTGTATCCTGAGACATAAAACAGACGTTAGTAAAAAGTTTCTGAAATAATATAAAAGTTTGATATTAATACTATTATAGTTACGTTAATTGCGTATTATTAACAAATGTGTCTTCATTATATATGATGTTAATGTTAGAGAATACTAGGGGAATGTGTATGGTAACTTGCTGTAGTATGAATACAACTGTTCAGTATATCTAAAATTATTACAAACGAAATATCTAAAATTATTACAAACGAAAAGGGCTATTTTTTAAATTACTGAATGTCTTAACATTACATTGGCTTACTTGAAGCTGACTCAGGGACAACACCAAAGGTCAACCTGCTGGCCTCCTGCACTCTCTCTCTTAAGGAAATACAGAAAACTAGTAAAATATTTTAAGGACAGTAATGATGATTTAATTCTCTCATTCACTGTATTTTAAAAACAAAGACTCAGTTATGTTAACCTTAATTTTGTTCATGTGACTTTTGTCTTTCTAAGGCAAGATATTGATGCGCAGGAAATAAAGTAGAAAAGGACTTGAAAAAAAAAGAGAAAGAATTATTTGACCTTTATTCTTCAGGTCAGCATACAAAAGATTATCTCCCTAGCTTTTTGTAATTCCAGTTTTCTGGTAGTGACTTCTATTTTTTAATATAATATTATATGATAAAATAATTCTGTCTTCATGAAATTATCTCGATAAGGAGTGCTTACCTCATTTAAAAATCACAATAATTTCCCTCCTTTTATTTTCCTAATAAGGATATAGCAATGTCTTCATATTCCCCACTGGACACTTCTGTAATTTCTTGCTCCTCTTAATATAGATTGTCCTTCTAATCACCTATCAGTATCAGTACTTTTGCTAATCATTCTACCCGTTCCTCATTTTGCCTCTGTCAAACTTCATTTTTATATTATCCATGTTATTGTGTATATTCTGTTTTCTAATAACAGTAATATTGCTAATGTTTTGTCTATAGGTTCATTCTGAAATGTGAAATCAACATGATTATGCTATATAAATAGTACTGAAAGCAGGGTCATGCTTCTCATTATGAAATAATCTCCTTTAGAGAACTCCCAGGATCATGATCCTATAAAAATCAAAGGTTAGTATTCTTAGTATGAAAGTTCATTGAGCTCTAATCTATATTTTCTCAGGAATGTGTCACTTTCTTAGTTACCCTTATATTAGGATTTTGTCATTCTTGATTTTTTTTGTCTTCTTTCCACTTTAATTTTTAATGTCTTTCTTTGTTTTCTGTGCCACCTTCTTTGATTATATTCTCCAATTTGCCTAAGATTTCACTCATGCACCCTAGTCTTCTGAATCTTTCTGTCTCCCATAGTCACGTTTACTGATTAGTTCTGCATAGTGGTGTCAATCAGGACTTACTATTCTATAGACTGGCTACAAATTTCATGACCTTAGATTTCCCTGCATAACTTCATTTGTTTAACTTTATTTGCTCCTCGAATTTTTTTTCAGCATCCATCTTTATCTTATGGTATTTTCAGATTATAATTATATTGCTTATTCACTTAATCATATAGCATTTATTTTTCCCACTAGGAAGTTAGCTTCATTTGAACAAGTAACTTTCCTGTCCTTTTTTTTTCACATAGCTATACGCTTAGCACAAAATATGTATAAATTCATGTTTGTCGACAAAGTAGTGGAAACAAAACAATGTGTCTCTGATGAACACAATGTTATTAAAAATGAAATTCTTAGAAAAAAGTCAAGTAAGTAAATATATACCAAATACAGGGTCTTTGGGACTTAACCTTTTATTAATGAATTCACTTTGAGCACAGATTGGTTTATATTTGATTCTTAAGTTTATTTGGGTTCTTTTAGAAGCATATCCAAAGAAAAGAATTTGAGTGCAAGTAATTCTGTGGGAGATGTGCAGGGGACAGCTGTAAAGAATTTGGGATATGTTAGAGGGAAGAGAAGTAGTAAATGAAAGCGTGCTACGAATCCAGGTATTCAGTGAGTAGCTGGAGCTCAGTGCTTGTGGAATCTCTGGGGAATACTGTAAAATATATACCTCAGAATTATCCCTAAGGAGAGCTGAGATAAAGAAGTATTTATATGTCAGCTTTCAAGAGTCATTGGTTGTGGAGGATTTTACTTCCTCAGCTTGCGTGGCCTGTCCTGTGCAGGCGGCTTGTTATAGGAATGAGAGCTCGCAGGAAAGTTTGTATGCAGATACCGACAACCATAAGTATATAGAGAGTGCATGACACTAAAGGTACTGCGGCTATTGGTGTACCAATGACAATATATGTTAAACATAGTTTGGCTGCATGTAGAAGTCTGGCTTAGTACAATTATTTTTCATAACGGAAAATATTATGCATACAGGTTATGAAATATATGATTTCTATTTCTTTACAGTTACACTTTTATTTTTCCCCTTTAATAATATCTTAATTTTGTGGCATTCTAAATTTTTATTTTTAGTCATATATCTAGTTATGGTTATTTTTGTTTATACTCATCATTCCTTGAGGCTTTTTTATTCTTATGTAAAATAATCATGCTAAGCACCTCAGTTAAAGATTCAAGCTCCCATTGGCTCTGATCCTTTTTTTATATTATACTTGTTACTTTTTCTTTTCCTTTGCTCTCTTTCCCATTTAAGGGTGTACTATGTTAGATATTCGTGCTATATCCCTATGTTTTTACCTCCTAACTTTCTCACTTTAATATTTGTTGTATGTTTAGGAAGACTTATTTAACTTGGAGCATTAAAATAAATTTTTAATTTTGAAAATTAATTTTAATATATAGTCTTATTTTATGTAGCCAATAGCTCTTTTTTTTCCTACAAAATCTTTTAAAATATTTTGGAAGGTATTTATGATTTATAAACATAGTCTCACTGTCACTCAGACTGGAACACAGTGGCATGATCATAGCTCACTGCAACCTCAACTTCCAGGGCTCAACCCATCTCTATACTTCACCTTCCTGAGTAGCTGGGACTACAGATGTTCACCATCACACTTGGCAAATTAGAAATGTTTGTAGAGATGGTATCTCCCTATGAATTTCTTTTGTTTATATGTTAACTTCATTTGCCTTAATTATCTCACTTTCTTCCAAGGTAAGATACTTTTGTCCTCTTCTTTAATGACTTGCAGGTTTTTGTCAACACATTACAATTTTTTGGTGTTTAGTCGTATTTATAATACTATGATTGAGAGCTCTGTTTGCATGGACACAGAATGTTGACTGACCAGCTACATGTTAGTGGGTGATTGAACGAATTTTACATTATTACTGGGGATATTTAATTGCTCTATAATCCCATAAACTGTATACTAGTATGTTTGTTCTGTTTTTCTGTAGAATATTCCCCTAGTTTTATGCCTCTGAATATCAACTTATTAGTGTCTCTGAGCATAAAATTACAGAAGAGGAAATAGAAAAAAAAAGAGAGAGCTTAATTAATTTGTATATACAAAATTTTAAATGGCTACAGAAAGAACCAAGATGCTATACCTATGCCTCTAATACTAAAACAGTCTCTGTCTGTGGTGATCCTGAACAGTTCAGTTTCCAACACAATTAAAAGCCCTGGAAAAGCTACATATTTTTAGGCTATGTTTCATTAATCAATATTTGTTTATATTCTTACCATGTTCTAGAAATATATAAAAATTCCTCAGCATCTTTTTCATTGTGATTTTATACATTATTTGATTATTTACTATTATTTTAATGCAGCTTCCAATTGGGGAGAGTGCCAAGCTCAGTATGACTTTTCAGTTTGAATTTTTAAAGGGAAAATGTTAGTATCTGATAAAAATGTAGCATTACTCAATGAAGAAACTTAATTTTATTTATTCATCTTAATAATTCAACTAGATAATCAAAAACACAGCTTTTAAAACAACCCGCTCACAATATTTGCTTTTATATTATGTATTTGATTTCAATTTCAAATTGATCATTTTTTTTTTCCTTTAAAACATACCTATTTTTGGCCGGGCGCGGTGGCTCAAGCCTGTAATCCCAGCACTTTGGGAGGCCGAGAC
>NW_012117766.1:619026-648824 GCF_000951035.1 Colobus angolensis palliatus
CCTTGTGCCTTAATATATGCAGAAATATACTTATATGTATTTCTCTACCCCAATAAATTATCAGATAATGAATACAAAACCTATTTTAAACAATCTAAGAGAGAGAAAATTAAACTGTTATTCTAAAGGATTACTTAATAAAGTTTAAAAATGTGAATGTTCATTGTGAACAATCATTTTAGGGACATACATACTAAGCAATACAGGAAAAATAGTCTTTTCCATTAGTAGATCCAAATTATAAACTATTACAAATGTTGGAATTGTTCACACCATTAAGGAAAAAATATAGGTTCTTTACAACCTAATTTAAACTGCATGCTAATTTTCTCACTGTTTTGTTCATAGCATGTTTTTCTTTTTTAGCAAGCTCCTCTTTAAACTACTTTTTGTAGTCATAAAAATATATCTGAATAGTCTGATGTAAAACAATTGATGTCATTAATAAGTTGTTTTGTTTTATATTAAGCACTTCCAGGGAGTGGAAAATGGGAAGAATGGAAAATAGGAGTAATGCAAAATGGGAAGAAAAGTACAATGAAGGTGCATCATCAAAATTCAAGACTGCAGAGATGTAAAGGCTGTAATGAGAGACCTCGATCACTTGTCCTTTGTTTGTAGCTTCAGCCTTGCTCAGATTTATGAGGCTTTACAGAAGTATATGATATTATTTTCTTATCTTCTTCCCTAGATTTTAAAATATTTTCCTATGCTAGTCATAAAACAATGGTTTTCTACTGTCATACTGTGGGGCTGTCTATGCATGCCTATGCTGTCTAATGCATCTACAGTCTCAACACCATGGGGAAGCTGCTAAAGCTTGGGGCTTGCACCCTCTGAAGTCACAGCCTGAGCTATACCTTGGCTCTTTTTTGGTCACAACTGGAGCAGCTGGGACAAGAGCACCAAGTCCCTATACTGCACACAGCACTGGGAACCTGGGCCTGGCCCACAAAACCAGGTCTGTGATGGGAGGGTCTGCCTGAAGACCTCTGACATACCCTGGAGACGTTTTCCCCATTATTTTGGAAATTAAAATTTGGCTCCTCATTACTGAGTCAAATTTCTGCAGCTGGCTTGAATTTCTCCTCAGAAGATAGGATTTTCTTTTCTATTGCATTGTCAGGCTTCAAACTTTAACTTTTATGCTCTGTTTCCCTTGTAAAACTGAATGCCTTTAACAGCACCCAAGTCACATCTTAAATGCTTTGCTGCTTAGAAATTTCTTCCACCAGATACCCTAAATCATCTCTCTCAAGTTTAAAGTTCCACAAATCTCTAGGGCAGGGGCAAAATGCCACAAGTTTCTTCGTTAAGAAATAACAAGAGTCACCTTTGCTCCAGTTCCCAACAAGTTCCTCATCTCAATCTCCATCTGAGACCACCTCAACCTGCATTTCATTGTTCATATCATTGTCAGCATTTTTGTAAAAGACATTCAATAAGTCTCTAGGGAGTTGCAAATTTTCCTACATTTTCCTGTCTTCTTCTGAGCCTTCCAAGCTGTTCCACCCTCTACCTGTTACCCAGTTCCAAAGTTGCTTCCCCATTTCCACTCTACTGGTACAAATTTAGTGTGTTAGTCTGTTTTCATGCTGCTGATAAACATATACCTGCGACTGGACAATTTACCAAGGAAAGAGGTTTAATGGAGAACTCACAGTTTCATGTGGCTGGGGAATCCTCAAAATCATGGCAGAAAGTGAAAGGCATGTGTCACATGGCAGCAGAAAAGATAAGTGAGCTTGTGAAGGAAAACTCCCCCTTACAATAATCAGACAAGAGAACAGAGCTTGCACAGGAAAACTCTCACTTATACTAATCATCAGATCTTATGAGACTTACTATGATGAGAATGGCACTGGAAAGTGCCCCATGATTCAATTACCTCCCACCAGGTCCCTCTCACAACACGTGGGAATTCAAGATGAGATTTGGCTGGGGACACAGCCGAACTATATCAGGTTAACAAGATAATTTCTTTGGCCTTTTTTTCTGATAATTGCCTAATATTTATGTTGCATATTCCAGTAGATTAATATGCAAACATGTAACTTTAAACTTTATGAAATAAAAAAGTAGAAAAATAATGGGAAAATCTAAATATGATATCAGAGCTTTCTTAGAGACACCTCAAGTCAATGTTAGAAATATGAGTGCACTCTAATAGTGAACAGAAGGGGTTCAAATGCGTTTAATTTATTTAAAATATTATTTAAAAATAAAATCACTTAGTGATATAAGCATCAGGGTTTTTTTTGTTTGTTTGAGTGGTTTGTTTTTTTTTCACTGACAGAACATTCTTTACAAAGTACTCAGACCCTGGAGTCTATCTTGTAAGACTGTACAATAATAGCAGATTTCAAAACTATCAATGATAGGTGCAGTGAATTCTAGAAAAGAAATAATATAAACTTTAGTTCTATGTCTCACTATCTTGCTGTAAAGACAAACTAAAATAAAATATATTTTATAAGAAAATACAAAAATGTGAGGCTTTTAAACAATTTATAAAAGGCATTATAACACACTTCTTATTTTAAAAAACACAAACTTTAATCTTGATATTTTAAATTATTTAAATACCACTTACTTTATTGAAGGAAATAGTGTAGATTACTAAAAATTAGAGAAACAGTATACAAATTTTATTGCTACTATAAATGCGTATCTAAAAATGTACTTAAAAGAAATGCAAAAGCAATAAAATAGTCTGTAGTTAAAGTTCATATATCAATGAATATTTAACATTCTTTCCACTTACATACTGAGGATTATTTACCAGCAACTATCTAAGACAACACACCTCATACTATCCTATCAACAAAATAAAATCATTAATATTTTTATTGTGCACAATGTGAACACAAGTCAAGATCCTTGAATCAGTAGCCTTCCATTGTAAATGGAGTTCGCAAACATTCAAAGTTCATTTAAGTAATTATTTCGATTCTAGACCATTTTTAGCATGATACTACTAAATACAAGCAAATTTTATGACAATTTTAATGTATTTTTAAAATTTGAATATAAGCAAGTGCACAAAATGAATGTACAGAGCTATGCATTTTAATAAGATAAATATGTCTGTATTTAGCTACCACAAATATCAGGAAATAACACATTACTAGCATGCAGACACATTACCACGTTGTACCAAAATGCATGAGATGTTTGGGAAAGCTTTGGGAAAGGAATCCATGGTAAGTGAAAGCAGCCATCACACGTTTGCGCAATAATGGCAGTCGAGGTCTCTCTGTCAGATAACAGGGAAAAAAAGTAGGATCGGATTTTATAGCTCAGAATTTCATGCGGAAGTGTTTAGAATTTTTGGTGAACTCAAGTTTTGCAATCTCTCAAGTGCTCACATCCTTGAAAAATTGTTTTGTTCTCTATTTTATTGAAATGTATTATAACTGCAAAACATGAAGTGAATCTTCTTAAATACGAACCATTCTACTTTATTATAGGTATAAGAGTAACCTATGTACAAGGAAGAAATGCAAATGATGTTGAGATTCAAAATATAACGTTGTCTAAATTAGGAGTAACCCTTATTTTCAACTCAGGCTGTGTACCGTTGTACTAAAGCAGGAGAAAGCCCAGTTTAGTACGGATACACTCAGTAATAGACCCCTGAATTTGCTTCGAGCAGCAGAAGGCAGAGAGTTTGTTGTTACTTCTTTTGTTTGTTTGTATGCCTTGGTTCGTGCTTGTCTGTTGTTTTCTTTTCAAAAATATTTTTTTGTTTTTCAGTCTGAATTGAAATCACAAAGCAAGCTGTGAGAAAAACAAAAGACTGAATGTGCAGAGCCCTGCAGAGGATAGAAGCCTCTTCCAGTGCATAGCCATTTATCCAGGAAGGAGTGTTAGGTGTCATAGGTTATAAATGAAGCATATGCGTTAAAATCACTGTAGCCAAAATGTTATATTGTGAAGTGAGTCATTTTAAAACAAATCTTGCCCCCTCAATGTTCAACTCTGTAGCTTGATGTGGATAAAACTCTGTAGTTTGACTTGGATGTGTCTTTTTCTCCTTGTGATTTTTGTGCCTATGCATTCTGGAGAGCTGATAAAAACAGAGTCCTCAGAAAAAGAGCGTAGCTTGACAGCCACTCAAGTTGTTTCATTTCTCTATTGTATCTGCGTAAGTATGTTTTTAAAATAACCATTAAATCCTGTAATACTGCTATTGTATTGAAGATTGGAGATAAAACTTAGAAATATATTTCTAATGAACAAAGATTCTAAAATGCCAGTTAACTTACTTACTATGTCAAAGCACATAAACGAAAGGTGCTTTCTTTTCCCATCACCCACATATCTGTCCTCCTTCTCCACCCCCACTTAAAGTCTGTTTCTGTTCACTTTGGCATAGAAGCAGGAGTAAGCAATATGCCATATTACTATTAATATGTTTACAAACTAATTTTATAATTTGTGTTAGTTTCATATCTCATTTTCTAAAATACATATTTTTATTTTTATTTTAGAAACAAAATTATTTCTTCCAGAAAATGGAAATGTCCTATGTAAACATTTAAACTTTCTCACTAAATTATACATCAGTCTTCTCAAAATTGAACTTTATTTAATCATGATCTGTCTTGATTTCACAACTTACTTCCTTAAAAATTATTCTTTACTAAAACTAAAAATCATTCAAAATATCAACTCGATTTTGAAAATATTATATCTCATAATAATTTACTGAATTAAAAAAATAACAATAGAAAGAGATATTTTCATCAGTACATGGTAAAGCAAGCAGTAATCTGGCAGGGTGATTATAGTATACTATAGGAACCAAATATCATTTCTGTATCCTAAATTATTCTTTGTTCAATGATTTATTATGGAAGGATTCAAATAGAGTTAATAAAATTTTGAAGACTTCTTAATTATATGTATATATAATGTGTGTATATATATGCATATATGTATAAAACATATACATTAAAGCATCATCAGGTATAAATATTTTTGAATTTCTACATTATTTTAGCACAATTAAATTTTGTACTTTATTATTATGTATTTTATTATATTTAAGAAGTAAAATTTATATTTAAAGTTTTAGTTTCAAATTATTTAGAAAAATGGGAGGGGTTGTATTTCACATCTTTCACTACAGGCTTGTCATCTCCAGACTAGTTTAACAACAGAAAAATTGTTCACATTTCCAAAGAATTTGTTACACTGAAAAGAAAAAAATATATGTGTATGTACCCAACATTAAAATTTGTTTGAGTTCAAATATCATACTTTTAATATTTTTTGATACCTAGAAAAGTAATAGTAATGCATTTGTCTATTCATTTCATTCTTTTGGCAATATTACTAATAACATTATTTGCTTTTCTCCTTTGCACAGTAATGCAGTATAAAAAGCTAAAACTGTGTAAGTGATATCAATAATCAATTGAAAAAAATATTTTTTCTGTAAACTTTAAAATATTTTAAAATATTAACAATTATATTACTTTTGAATGTATAAGAAAATGAAAAATTAAAGTAAAACTAATATTTATGTATCACACTATAATTTAAACATATACATTTAGAATTATTTTATTTTTTTGTAAACATTTTTCCAGAGTCCTCAGAAATAGCTTAAACATTATTTAAGCAATATTTATTTATTTTAAAAAATAGTTTAAACATTATTTGTCTTCTTTTAATTGCATAAGTTTCTATATAGAGAGAGATTCATTTCTATGCCTTGGCTGGTGAATTGTACTCTTTTCTAAATTTATATTAGCTCTCAGCATTTTGTCCTTTGTAGTGTCTACATCATGCAATATATCTGAGAGTTCTTTTAATGTAAAGATTTGTCCCTTGTCACTTCCTCTGAAAAATTGTCATCCTTTAGTCACAAACACCTGTCTTAACAAATACTTGCAAGCTGATTGCAAATTTTACATCAATATCTTGATCTGGAGAGGTAGCTTCACCAGACACCTTAAAATTAATCAGTGTAGTGCATTTTAACTTCTAAAATTATGAGATCAGTTTTTATTTGTAGTAAAGGTTTTCCACAGTCTTTTTGTAATTACCATATTCTTTCAGTGTGGTAGCTAACCCCAATGCTTTGGACAAGATTTTTGCAAAGAAATTGGAATTTTATTTCCTTTTTTTATGGAAATATTTAATCCAAAATAGAGATAAATATTTCATTTTAACCGTAAATGAGTTTATTTTCCTAATGTGTTCAATGTCTGTTCCAGGTGTTAAAGCACCTTTGCCCTGTGTTTTATGTTTATCACAATTTTTCAACTCAGTCTATATTTTAACTTCATGAAGGCCTGGGTCAATTCCTATATTTGTTTTGCTGTTGCCATTTACAAACCTTCTAATCACACTCAATTTAACTACCAGAATTATCACATTTGTTTCTTTGATATACTTTCCTCTTTTTTGGTCAACTTCTTCTTTTGCTACCCCATTTCTATAAAGTGTCACATAAGTTTATCACTAGCAGACAGAGAGTCACTGCAACTACATGCTTTGCTGTAGGTATTTGAACTGAATGTTTGACCTACAGTGATCATTCTTAAAAAAAAAAGGATAGAACATAAATAATTGTGGATAATGATAGACATATGTTATTTACATAGCGATATTTAGACTTAAGGTCTAGCAACAAAGTGCATGTTTGATGGGATTAATCATAGATAACATACCATGATCATATAATTTTAATTCTTCATTCTGTTAATGTGATGTATCATACTTACTGATTTGCAGATGTTGAACCATCCTTCCATTCAAGGGATACACCACACTTAATTATGGTGTATGATCTTTCCAAGGTCCTGCTGAATTTGGTTTATGCGTATTTTGTTGAGGATTTTTGTATATGTTCCTTAGAGATATTAACCTGTGATTTTGTTACCTTGTAGTGTTCTTGTCTGCCTTTGGTGTCAGGGTAACACTGGCCTCATGAAATGAGCTTAGAAATATTCACTTCTCTTCATATTTTTAGAAAAATTGAAAAATTATCTATCTTAACTATTTTTTGAATTTCTTGAAGAATTCATCAGTGAAGCCATCAGGGCCAGCCTTCTCTTTGATTAGAGATTTTCATTACTGACAGTCTCCTTCCTCATTATTGATGTGTTCAAATTTTCTATTTCTTCATGATTCGGTCTTCGCAGATAGTGTGTTTCCCAGGAATTTATCCATTTCTTCAAGATTATCCAATTCATTGGTGTACAATCTTTTATAATAGTCTCTCACAATTCTTTGTATTTCTGTGCTATTGGTTTTAACACCTTATCTTTCATTTCACGTTTTACTTATTTAAAAGACTTCTCTCTCTCTTTTTGTTAGCCTACCTAAAGGTTTGTTAATTTTATTTATCTTTCTATAACCCAAACTGTAAGTTTTGTTAAACTTTTCTCTTGTTTTTCAAGTCTCTCTCCTTTTTTTTTTTGAAGTCACTCACCTAGGCTGGAGTGCTGTGGTGCGATCTTGGATCACTGCGACCTCTGCCTTCCGGGTTCAAGCGATTCTCCTACCTCAGTCTCCCGAGTAGCTGGGACTACAGGCGCATGCCACAATGCCCAGCTAATAGCTGGGACTACAGCATGCGCCACCATGCTTGGCTTTTTTTTTTTTTTTTGGTAGAGATGGGGTTTCACCATGTTGTCCAGGCTGGTCTCGAACTCTTGACCTCATGATCTGCCCGCCTTGGCCTTCCAAAGTGCTGGGATTACAGGCATGAACCACTGTGCCCGACCTCAAGTCTCTTGTTATTCATTTCTTCTCTTACTTTCATTATTGTTTTATTCTGCTAACTTTGATGGTTTATTATTGTTTTACAAAGTGTAAAATTATGTTCCTATATTGATTTTTCCCTTTTTTCATGTAGGCATTTGTTGTCATAAAATTTTATTATTGGAAGCTATTATTTCTTTAAAGATTTAAAAATGTAACTATTATATGATCCAATCCTATTACTTGCAGGTATATACGCAAACAAAATATTATCAATATCTTAAATAATTATCTATAAACCCATATTCATTGCAACATTACTTTTAGTAACTAAGATATGGAAACAACCTAAATGTCTGTCAATGGTTTAACAGATACAAAATTTATATAATGAAATATTATTCAACCTTTAAAAATAAGGAAGCTTTGCCTTTTGTGAAAACATAAATGAATATGGAAGACATTATGCTATGTGAAATAAGACAGACATAGAAGACAAATACTCCATGATCTTAATTACATGCGGAATCTGAAAATGTTCAACTCAGAGAGCCACAGAATGGAAGAGTAATGACCCAGAAGAGGTTGGTGGGTGGGGAAATAGAAATAGACTGGTAAAAGGAAGCAAATTTCCAGCTATAAGATGAATAAGTTCTGGCACCCTAATATACATACAGCACAATGGCTATACTTAATAATATTGTACTGAATACAGTTGGCCCTCCATATCCACAAGTTTCACAGCCACTGATTAAACCAGGTGCAGATGGGCAATGCAGTATTTGTATTAGGATTTCTGTGTTTGCAAGTTCTGCAGGGCCAGGTGTGGGACTTCAGCATCTGCAGATTTTGGTATCCTTGGGATTCTGGAAACAATCCCCTGCAGATACCTCGGGAGTGCAGTACTTGAAATCTGGTATTAGAGTAGATTTTAAGTATTCTCAGCACAAACACAAAAACGTTACTATGTGTGGTGATTGATGTGTTAATAAGTTTGATCACAGTAATTATTTCACAATGTATATGTATATCAAAAAATTACTTTATATACCTTAAATGTATACAAGTTTTATTTATCCATTATGCCTCAATAGATCTGTAAAGATATACACCACTATAAAGGAAATTTGAACTGTGTTTTGGGGGCTGGTGTTATTTAACTAAATTGCGGTAACTTATGTGTGCATAACGGAATTGTGCAAAGTGATGAATTCTGTATCTAATGATAATTTTAATTCCTCTATAAGCTTTACAATCAATAGAACACAAGACATGCAAACAATTTAACCTGAAGTAGTTTATTAAGTTGTATCATAGAAATATTTACAATGAGTCCCCAAAATAAAAGATTCACTGTGTATGTCAATAAAAGTTATATAAAATGAATAAAGAATGTGATGTTTGAGAAGAGGCTTAAAAATAAATGAAACAATAGCATCAAAAATTTCTATATTCAACTTTAAACATTGCTTAGAGCAATGGCAAAGCACTTCTTAGTGGAAACATCCTTGCACTGTCAATATAAAGATTAAAAAAAAAAAATCTCTAAGGAAACAGCTGGGAAATGCCAAGAGCGCGTGACACCTAGTATCCAGGGTATGAAGAAAAAAGAAGGATATTGAGATGAGACCAGCTTTCTCTTGTGTTTTTTCCATCAGGACATTTAACAATATTAGATATAGGGGCTTTGAAACTACAAGATTAATTGAAATACTTGACACGTCGCTATTCTTCCAGTGAGTTTTTTTCCTTGTATTCACATGGATTGGGAGAGACTAAATGATTATGGGGCTAATGCAGGTATGAGATCTCTCCCATACACCCCAGGTAGGAACCTAAAAGTGAAATATTATTGAGGTTTTGAACTAGCAATGATAAAATATATGAGCACACATACTTGACTGACTTGACTGCAACTCAGCTTCAAACAGCTCATTCCAAGACAAAGTTTTGGTGATCAGGTCATGTTCTGACAACCACATTGAAAAATTAAATTCTCTTCAGAAGATAACATCAGCTAGAGCCTATGATATTGTGACAACTATATTCTACAAAATATAATATATCAAAATAAAATTTGTATGTCATTAGACAGGAACAAATTGACTGAAAACCAAAATAAACAATATGAATAGAGAAATATTGGAATTGAGTCACTGATTGAAACATAATAAACTGTACACAAAATATATTTATTTCATAGAAGATATAATTATGGAAGTATAATTTTTAAATCATTAAGTAGACTTCTAGTTTTAGCACAAGAGTTCAGAGTGCTATGTAAAGTTTCATTCTAATCCAGAAAATAGAAAAAAATAAATAGAGTGACTGTAAAATAACTTCTCATGAACACATTACAAAATTCAGATCACAGGACAAAATATCAAACCAAGATTTTATAGTGACAGATGTCTTCAGGGAGAAATGGGATCTGAACGTATATCTACCTGGGGATGCTGCTGCTCAACACCGCATAAACAGAAAGAAAAATAAAACTGGAGAAATTTAAAGGGGTGCTGAGGACTGAATATGGACTGGCCTGAATGTGTGAAGCCCCTAAGGACCACAGATATACCCACACACTTGCTGTCTACTCCTTTGGGAATACACAAGTTTTTTAAAAGTTTATCATGTGAAGAATACAGTGAAGGCATATCCCACTCTCTGCTGCTGATAGGGAAATGTGGATGGCAGCCACTGTCAAAATTTGTCCCAACTCATCTCTACTATCTTCATTACAGAAATATATATATTTAACATACGTGTATATATATATATAATTCACACACACATACAAACACATGCACACACACACAATGTGGAGAAAAGGTCATTAAAATGGTATCCCAGAGGGCACCAGTCAAATTCCATTGCAGCTTGGTGGCATGGGAAGAGGAAACGATGTCACTGAAATTCTCTACCATACATGAGTTGCAAAAGCTTTAGTTAGCAGGAGCGAAGATATAAAATCCACCACCTGAATACATACTAAGAAACCCACTGCAGCTGGTGAAGGAAAAATAAGAAAAACTTTGAAGCTCTTCCCATGGGGGAAGAGCCAAAATAAATGCTTGTCATAGCATTACTTGTTGGTGGGTCCGTGGGACTTGCGAACGTCACATTCCTAAGACAGGGTTCATAATGCGTGAATAAAACTGAATTACAGAAAAAAACATAGAACCCTATCCCCAACTAGTTCATTCTGTATTGTCACACTAACAAGTGTTGATTAAATATAACTGTGTGATACAGCTAAGAGACCTACAAGAGGCAGGCATTTTTTTGAGAAGCAACACAATAGGAATGCCCAAAGCTATTCTAGTGCTGAACTCCTTAGTCTATTTGACACAAACAGAGTATTTTCTACTCCGTTGTATATTACTACATTATCTCTATCAAGCCACTGAAATCAAATGACAGAGGAATATCAATTTTTTAAATTCACAAAAGACATATCAAATATATATATATATATAGACAATATTAGCTGAGTCGAACTCTGGTAGTTGGCATTTTGGTAGAATATGAAGGGGGTAGAAACAGAACACATACTATCTCTTCAGTGCTGTGTCTTTGGATCCATTTAGGGTTGGATTGTTCAAGACCACTGCGATTCTGTTAAAAATAATGTAATTTGTTTCACCATATTAATCATTATTTAAAATAAAATAAATGTAATTATCCCTTTTGTTTCTGCTTTTAAAACTGAAGGACTGCATTTATTCATGAAGCATTCTTGGCATTCATGGAAACATGTTTTAATTTCCCCTTCAAAATTTATTTAATCAAAATATAATTCCCAGCCGGGGGCGGTGGCTCAAGCCTGTAATCCCTGCACTTTGGGAGGCCAAGATGGGCGGATCACGAGGTCAGGAGATCGAGATCATCCTGGCTAACATGGTGAAACCCCATCTATACTAAAAAAATACAAAAAACTAGCCGGGCGCGGTGGCCGGCGCCTGTAGTCCCAGCTACTCGGGAGGCTGAGGCAGGAGAATGTCATGAACCCGGGGGCGGAGCTTGCAGTGAGCTGAGATCCGGCCACTACACTCCAGCCTGGGCGACAGAGTGAGACTCCGTCTCAAAAACAAACAAACAAACAAACAAATAAACAAAATATATATATATAATTCCTATTATGTTACGATATTTATAGATATTTCATAATTTAATAATCATTCTGAATTTTAATAAAATCTAAAATACTGATTTGCTAGAAAATGTTAAAATGCATTCAAATATTTTAATATGGTCTCAAATTTTGGAAATCCATAAAAAATACATTGATCTTTCTTGAAAAGTCAAATAAATTCATTATATATGTAGAAATATAATTTTAATTCATGTACAATTAGAACATGAATTAAAGATGGAAAATGTAATTGGGAAACATATATGTACATGTTTATGCAACGTTTCTCTAGGCAGTCATGATTTTCATATTTAAGGAGAAAATTAGTTAATCCCAACCTATGTTACTATTAAATAACTTAAAATTGCAACTATAATCTGTCTTCTGTAGTTATGTAACATTAAGAAAGCAAATGTTCATTAATAAAAAATATAATCTTACCAATAAAAGATGGAGCATACAGATCTCAAAATTTATTGCATTGTTCTAATGAATGAATTTTGTGAAGAAATATATTGACTGCTGATACCTTTTAAAAAAAATTTTTTTTCAGCATGCAAATGACTGGGAACTCATATGGGAATGAATCTTAAAAACACGGTGAATAAAAGGAATTTATTATTATTCATATTATTTCTAATTATTATAGTTTATTATTATCATGCTCTGTCTCTACAATTTGCCTTCTGATGCATTCAAACATCCTTATAATGGGCTCTTCCCTTTAATCACCTTCATTTGCCAGATCACTAAGTAAATGGAGTGTATTTATGCATGTATGTGTGAGTTTTGGGGTCAGGGTTAGATACAACTTTATTATTGCAATGAATATAGTCCTTCTTTCTTGCAAAAAAGAGAAAAGGTTATACATTTGCTGGATATCTCATAGTTCTCTTTAAGCTCTACTCACCTATAATCTATAAATATATATGTTTGTTTATCTTTTGATATTCCTGAAGAAATACCGATTCTCCTTTTCATATGCTAACCAGAGTTTAAATATAAGTTAACATCATTACCCTTATTTCTTTAAAAAAAATTTATTTCTCATCAAAATGCAGTGAGTACACTTCAAGGTAACTCTTTCAAATATTCTATTGTCAATATATTTTTGATACTGTTATTTGTGCATATTTTAACATTCACTATTAAATAATCTCTTGCGCAACTGAAGCATATTTTGGGTACCTTTATAGAAAATGTTATCAAATGTCAGTACTTCAGGCTATAGATTTAATTGGGAAGTTAAAATCAATTATTTAAGAGCATATGAACTTATAATATAAATATAATTATTCATGATAGTTGATAAATTAATGATGATACAGTTTAATTTATGAAAAATCTTAAAAATTATATTTTATTATCTGAGGACTGTCATCAATTTTTCATGATTTTTGAATTTACAATGAACTTAAAATATCATAAACTTGTTAAAGACTCATTATTTTCAATAAGAGTTGAGTGAGTTAAATTAAATTCAGTGAATAGTCAAATTTTTATTATCTTTTTTAAGGTAGTCTGTAAATAAACAAATGTGCAATTTATAAAACCAAAGCTAATTTTTCTTCAATGATAGTAGACTCTTCAAAGTTAGAATTACTAAATTGAACAAAGGGCTTCAACTTTTGAGTTCTGGGTCAGAATACTTGGGAAGTCTCAAATGTTGGAAATCACAGAAACCAATTAATTCATGTTGTGAAATCATTAACATCCTCATGCTCTGTCATATGTACAAATTGATAATTGAAAGACAAATCACCCTCTAGCTGAAGTTTTTAGACCAAAACTCCCAAAGTGCAGGAACCATAAATAGAACTTTAAATATTTCCTATATAATAAACTTCAGTCTTATTATGATAGACTATTTTAAGTGTAGTTTAAATTATGTCTTATTAATAATGGACATTGCTTAACTATCTGGGATATTGTTTTTATTATTTATATTTTTATTCTTTACTTAGACATTTTGTTTGTTAATTCCCCTTTTAAAAATATTCTCTGTGTTTTGCTATTTAAAAAATATTATTTATTGGCTGCTCTACCTATGGAGCAGACGTTCTTTTATTTCTTTACCTTCTTCATAAACTTGTTTTCATGTTAAAAAATTTTTAAAAAAATATTTGTTAATTGAGTAACAGAAAAAGATATTAAACAAGCCGTTATGAGTGTACCTTGCTCTACATATACTGATATTGTGAGCAATAATTATCACACTTAATACTATATGACAAGGGAAGTTTCAGTACCCACCTTAGACCGAACCCACTCCATCCAAGCTTATCATTGCTAACCAACTTTCAAAATATGCATTATCTAACTACAGGTAGGGATTTCAGATACATAGAGAATAATGAATTGTATTATCTTCTGAGAATGTTCTCACGAAATGGTGTTCAACTGTTGTGACCTATAAGACAATAAACTAGGAAAAGCATCGAATTTACAAGCAGTATGGGCTGGTTTTGTATCTGTAAACTATTAACGAAATAATTCAGAGAATTTTTCTCTAAAATAGAAAAGATTTAAAAACAGGTACAAGGATATGGCTGAAAAACATCTGCCCAAACTATGTAGTAACATATGAAATAGAAAGCTGTAATTTTCAATTAGATGAACTGAATGAGAATCATCAGCTAAAGCACTTTAAAGACAGCATTGTCCATTGGACTACTTACTTAGCTACGTACTCAATATACAGCAATAATATTTCTATTACTTATAGGGGGAATTACTAGAGCTTGTCAGCAGAAAATTTGATTGACGTTAGATAGTAAAAATCTAGACTCTGATCCATACAACATTAATTGGCAGAAAATGAAAAATAAAGAGGACATTTAAATTATGATTTATTAATGAAATGAATTACTTTCACTCATTATTAGATTCACATTTTCCAAATAAACTAATATTTTTAATTTTGTTAGTATTTTTAATTTTATGATTATTAGCATTGTGAATCACTTCACCAAATAAACAAACCAAAATGTTTGACTGCTAATAAACACCTTATTCTCTCAGTTGTTGCATGGATTGTGTATTTTCTTTCTTTTCCTTCCTCCCTTCCTCTCTTCCTTTTCCTTTCCTTCTGTCTTTATTTTTTATTTTATTTTGTTTTATTATTTTTAACTTTTGTGGATACATAATAATCATAAATATTTATGGGGTACATGTCATATTTTGATACAAGCACCCAATGTGTATTGATCAAATCTGGGTAATTGGGATATCCATCCTTCAAGCATTTGTCATTATTTTTTGTTGGGAACATTCCAAATTAATTTTTCTAGATACTTTAAAATGTGTGAGAAATTGTTTTTAATTAAATTGACCCTACTTTGCTACCAGACACTAGATCTTATTGTTTCTAATTATCCATTATCTTATTATTCACTCCCCATTATCCTTCTCAGCCTCTAGTAACCACCATTCTATTCACTACATTCATGAGATCATTTTTTTTTTTTTTTTAGCTACCACAAATGAGTGAGAATATGTAATGTTTGTCTTTCTGCACCTGGCTTATTTCATTTAAATTTTTGTCCTCCAATTTCATCTATGTTGTTGCAAATAACAAGATTTCATGCTTTTAAGTGATAGAATAATACTTGTCTGTGTGAGTGTGTGTGTGTGTGTGTGTGTGTGTGTGTATACATATACGAAACTTTTCCATTCATTTTTTGATGGATACCTAAGTTGATTTCATATCTCGGCTATTAATAGTGCTGCAATATACATGAGAGTTCAGATACTTTCTCTTCAATATATTGATTTTGTATTTTTTTCTTTTTTTTTTTTTTTTACAAATTAGATTGCTTTTATTTTAGTCACTTTATCAACAAATCATTGCTTGTGTCCCCAATCCCATCCCTTCTAATCTTCCCTCTTCCTCCCTCTCTCTCAAAGGGAAACAAACACAGACAGGAATCGCCACAGATTCCTTAATGTTGAATTAAAAGAAGAGTCTTATCTTAAATAATAATTACTCTTTGTGTACAAAATTACCTGCGGAAAATAAATAGATACATGTCAGCTAATGTGGTTTGGTCCCATATTAATATGGTTGTGTCCCCACCCAAAATCTCATATTGAATTGTAATTGCCATAATCCCTACATACCAAGGGGGAGACCAGGTGGAGTTCATCAGATCATGGGAGTGGTTTCCTCCATGCTGTTCTCCTGAGAGTGAGCTAGTCTCAGGAGATCTGATGGTTTTATAGGCATCTGGCATTTCCCCTGCCCGCACCCACTACCTCCTGCCGCCCTGTGAAGGAGGTGCTTGCTTCCCCTTTGCCTTCCGCCATGATTGGAAGCTTCCTGAGGCCTCCCGGGTCATACCGAACTGTGAGTCAATTAAACTTCTTTCCTTTATAAATTACCCAGCCTTGGTTATGTCTTCATAGCAGCGTGAGAACAGAGTAAGATAACAGATGATATTGACTTATTGTAAAGCTCTTAAATAATTTTGGACATTTTCTGCTATAATATTTGCATTCTATCAACAGGATTGAATTGCAATCGATAATAAACAAGTTAGATAATATCTGCCTCCACAGCACATTTTATTTACATATTGGGATTTGTACAAAAGCTTCCTGGTATTTTGATCGTCCTTAAAATGAAATGGATTTGGTCAATTTCAAGGTTGCACAACTATCCCCATGGCCTCAAGGTCAGCACCAGCAGAACTGACCTGAAAGGAGTCTGGTGATTTCCTTTCTTTTAGATATATATCCTGTAGTGGAATTGCTGGATCAAATGGCACTTTCATTTATGCTTTGTATAAGAAACTCCACACTCTTTTTCACAGTGGCTGTACTTTCTTTCTATTTTTAAATTACCTTTTTGGTAATTCATACATGTCTTCATCTCATCTTTTAGGTTTAATAAATATTACCACTTTAAAATTTCATCAAATTTTCATCATTCTATTGAACAACCACAAAATACTATTTGACATGACATTGAAAAACTAGGCCAGGCACATTAAAAAAACAAAAACAAACAAACAAAAAAACATCATCTAAGGCTCATTCTTAATCCACTTATCTGTATTAATCCTGCTCTTACAGAAGACATTTGAAACTAGCAAGATATTAAATGTTTGCATGAACGTTCAAAACAAAAAAAACAGGAAAGAAGAGAGAAGAGGAAGAAAGAGAGGGAACAGATAAGGAGGATGTGAAGAAAAGGGGAAACGGACGAAGGGAAGAAAATGTTCTGAAATTGTTTACCTTTGCATGCCAAAGTCATAGCAGGCTAAAATAGTCTCCCAAAGTGGACAAAAATATCAAACTCTAATCAAATTCAGGAGACATGCTACATTAATGTTTTTATCACATGTATTCAATAGTGTTTTCTCTTGAGGAATAAAAAAAACTTTTAATTGCAGATAATTCTCTTTTAATATTTAATAAATGAAATTACAAAAGCAAATTGACTTTTTAGTTCAGACACCAACTGCAATATTGTATAGAAAATGTTCTCCCGAATTTTAGTTCCAGAATGATTTCTGTTTATTTGTACAGACCCCAGAAATGAAACATGAGAATGTCATAGGCAGTCTCAGGGACTAGCAAAAGGAATCGGCTAATATGCAGAGTCTTCTGGGAAACCTGTTCAGTTGCTGTTGTCATTGACTATTAACCATAGCCTCCTTTCTACTCAGTGGCCTTTTTCCAAAAACATAGTTTTAGTTAATGTGCCTCCTCCTCAATTCGACACACATTAAAAGCAGCTACTACAAATTTCTCTCATTTAAGTTCTCATCTAGTCCCCCACAAAGGGTTTATTGAAGGAAGCTCACTGATTTTTCCACCGCAAAGAATTCAGTGTTTATACTGTATTCCTATAAACTAGAAATATCTTGACCATAATAAAAAATTTAAAATCATAGGCCTCTAATCTCCAAAGGACAAAAGACTTTATTTCCCGCAAAGGTAAGGAACTAGTTCTATGAAACGTATAACTCAATCATCTAAATTGTCTCCAGAACAAAATACATGCTAGAAAATTAGATTTCAATATCTTACTTGCTAATCATTTTTCTAAACTTTATTATTGCTTGTTATCAGAGAACATGAGTTTTAGATAATGAATTCTCTCAGGTATATGAAGTCATCTATTTTTCTAACCCAAAGACAGTACCATTTGGAAGTGATTTCAAAATTACTATCAGTTCCACAAAAAATAATCTGACAAATTTCAAATTATATATATATAATGATGTATACAATTTTTAGATATCTCCTCCTTAAGTGACATCTTTTTGACCAACTAAATTTTTCCATCGACTTATCACTAATTATTGATCAAGAACAAAACATATTTAATATGTCTCATAAAACTACACAGTCTACACTACTGACATTATCAGTCTTATATCACACTTGCATCCGTATTGTTTCCTACGCTAAAATTACTAAAAGTCAGTACCTAAGCCATAATGCTTGATGTGGTGACCTATGGACTTTTTTTTTCCTGCCACGCATAGTTTTCCTATTTCTTTTTATTTAACTCGCCTTTTCAGGTTTAAAATACTCCTAATTCTGAATGTCTTTTCTTTAAACTATTTATCAAAATTTCATTTTGCATATACATGTATATTTATGTATGTGTATATATATTAATTTTATATATGTATATATTTCTACTAGTATTTATACATCACTATCAAATTTCTATAATTTTATCTAAAAACGCAAGTATATTAAACATGTTCTATTTGTTGAGCTCTACCTTTAGAAGTAAAAATATGTGACAAGAATCTCTAGCCTCATGTAATTTTCATTATTGCAAAAAGTGGTAAAGCAGTATATAAGTAATTGACATATTTTCTTAAATATATACTATTAATATATGGTTCTTTTTATCTCTATTTTTGTGATTTTTTTTATACTGCATATTTTTGTTATTGCTAAAATTTAAAATTTGTTTTCTCCCTGAATTTATTAAATACATATTTAACTCTTAATATATGCTAGGAACTAATGGCAAATGCTTTATCCACAATACTTCATTAATTTTTACAATTAAATAATGAGGCACTAATATTATTAGCCTCATTGCACAGATGAGAAAACTATAGCAAATGACAGTTAAACCATTTTCCAAAACCATCAACAAATAAATGGTAGAAAGATTTGTATTCAGACAATTTTAATCCAGTTCTTGTCCTCCTACCCTTTATGCTAGGTATCCTGAAAATACTTGTTAATGCTCATACATGCTATAAATTTTGAGTAATAATACTAACAACTATATAGCTCAGAGAAGTATTTATTTTTATAAGAGTTCGGCAATCGTTTTGTGAAGGGCTACATACAGTCTTTGCCTCGTGTTCTTCTTTGTTTTGTTTTCTAGTTTTATAATATTGTAAATGTAAAAATCATTTTCAGCTGAAAGGTATGCAAAATAAAATCAGGGGTTTTATCTATGGATTGTGGTTCACAGACCATAATTACTAGTAATAAAAACAGGTCTTATTTTTTGATTAGAAGTATCTGTTGTTTTTTCAAGACCTTCTCAATGTGAAATAATTTATCGTTCAATATGTTATAAATAATCCTTTAATTATTCCCCTTTCTCTATTTAGAAGTAATATTTTTTGTTAATACACTAAGATTTACTGAATAAATGAAAAGAAAGAATATCAAATGGACAGTATTTAAAATATAAAATTTTAGCAAATTTAATAATTTTCTTGTATTAAAGAACATTTTCTGGTTCAATAAATCTTCACAATTTTGATGAGTAAGTAAGAAATATTAATCAGAGTTAGACTGTTATTTGAAGTAGAACAAAATAATAATCTAGTTGTTCTTTATTTAAATTTCATATTGAGTTCACAATAATTCTTAGCATTTGGAAAAATAAAGAAAAGATAGCGATATCACAAATTGTTTATTTGGATTATGTGCCATGTAAATTTGAAGATTGGTAATAATAGTAATAGTAATAGTACCTTCTGCCTAGCATGTAAAATTTTATACAGAGCGTCACTCCTTAACAATCAGTATAGCTTGAATAAATGACAAAAGCATCAGTTTTTTTCAAACCATCAGAGAGCTGTGGTTTCATTGTAATTAAGCTTTTTTTTTTTTTTTTTTTTTTACACAGAGTCTGCTTTGTTGCCCAGGTTGGAGTACTAGAGTGCAGTGATGCCATCTCTGCTCACTGCAAACTCTGCTTCCTGGGTTCACACCATTCTCCTGCCTCAGCCTCTGGAGTAGCTGGGACTACAGGCGCCTGCCACCGCCTGGCTAATATTTTTCTATTTTTAGTTTCACTGTGTTAGCCAGGATGGTCTCGATCTCCTGACCTCGTGATCCACCCGCCTCAGCCTCCCAAAGTGCTAGGATTACAGGCATGAGCCACCGTGCCCGGCCTGTAAGTAAGCTTTTTAAAAAATAAGAAGAGAGAGCTCCCACTTCTCAAAGAGAGATGACACATGCACATTATCATACTTTTGATGAATATAGGAGGATATTCCATTGCCATACAAGCAGGTAAATAAAAATTTGTTAATATTTTAACAAACTGGTATAAACTGATTGTGGGCTGGTATGAAAGTCCTCTAGGGATATGGTAGGGAACAGACACAAGAGTCCAGTCACTACGAGGTTCTTTTCCATGACTTCTGCAGAGTACCAAGGAGACACACTAGAGAGATGATACTTGGACAATTGAGAAAAGGCAGAAATTAATGATAAAAAGGCATGAATCCCTAATTCCACATTCAGAATCTTCTCTAATGGCTCTAAGCCCTTAATCAACTGAATAAAGGGCACATGTCACACCTACGGCTCAGGTAAAGAAGCATTCTGTTGAGAGAATAGGAAAGAATAATCCTCTAAACCTAGGGTGGAGTAGGAAACAGTACTGACCCCTTGAGAGCCTATATTATTACCATTAGAGGTCTCCTCCCTCTCGGAGAGTAACAGGAAATCTCACTTGCACAAGACTCACCATTGTTACAAGGCAGAATTTATCTTTCATGACAAAGAGGGACAGTAATGCCTAGAAAACTGCACTACTGAAGCTGAGGAATAATTAGGTAGGTAGGCTCAGAATGAAAGAGAATGCACTATGTCTCTCAAAAGAAATCTCTAAATAGCCTGTGAGTCAAGAATGGACTCACTGTGAAAATTAGAAGACAGTTTGCATTAAAATGAAAGTGCAACATATCCAAAGTTGTGGCTCCATAACTAAAACAGCACTTAAAATGAAATTTATAGCATTAAATACTTATACTAGAATAGAAAGAAGTTTGTGAATCAATAGCTAAAATTTTAAGAAACTAGAAAAATAGAGCAAATTAAACCCAAAACAAACAAAAGGAAAGAAATAAAACTGGGAGTGAAATCGATGAATTTGAAAACAGAAAAACAACAGAGAAAAGCAATGCAACCAAAAACTCATACACGAAGATATTAATACTGATAAACATATAACTAGATTGATAAAGAAGAAAAAAAGAAGGCAAATGACCAGCATCAGTGATAAAAGAGAAGACATCACTATAGACATTATGCATATTTAAAGGAGGAGGAGAAATGTTTATGCCTAACTTTACGCCAATAAATTAGACAACTTCAAAAAAGTGAACAGATTCCTTGAAAGACAAAATGAGCAAATCTCACTGAAAAATAAATAATCTTAATAGTAATATATTTATTTTTAAAACTGAATTGTTAGTTTACAATATTCACGCAAAGAAAACTTTATGGCCAATTGGCTTCAGTGGTGAATTCCATCAAATACTCAAGGAATAAATTGAAACACTTACACACAAACTGTTGCAGAAAGTAGAACAGGAGTGAACGCTCATTTTATGAGGCCAGCATCATTCTGGTACAAAAATCAGAGAGATGCCGGGCGCGGTGGCTTAAGCCTCTAATCCCAGCACTTTGGGAGGCCGAGACTGGCGGATCACGAGGTCAGGAGTTCGAGACCATCCTGGCTAACACGCTGAAACCCCGTCTCTACTAAAAAATAAAAAAAAATAAAAAAATAAAAAAAAATAAAAAAGCTAGCCGGGCGAGGTGGCTGGCGCCTGTAGTCCCAGCTACTCGGGAAGCTGAGGTAGGAAAATGGCGTAAACCCGGGAGGCGGAGCTTACAATGAGCTGAGATCCGGCCACTGCACTCCATCCCGGGCTACAGAGCGAGACTCCGTCTCAAAAAAAAAAAAAAAAAGTCAGAGAGAAAGAGAGAGACAGCGAGACAGAGAGACAGAGAACTACATGTAATACCAATCTTTTATGAATGTATACTCAGCCATACACAACAAAATATTAGAAAGTTAAATTCACTAATATACTAAAAAATATGATACATGATTAAGATTAAGTGGGCTTTATTCTAGAAATGCATGGTTGGTTAAACATTCAAAAAGGAAACTATTTAACCATATCAACAGACTACAGAAGCACACATAATTTTCTTAACAGATTCAAAATAAGCATTTGACAAAACTTAACATACATATAAAAAAATTCTCTAGGCAAATTAAGAATCAAAGTGAAGTTTCACAATCTGATGAAGGATATCTAAGATAATCCTGCATCTTATGTTATTCTATCATGCTTAATGATAAAATGATAAATGCTCTTCAACTAAAAGCAAGAAGTATATACATTAAAACAAGCCTGACTTAAAAAAAAAAAAAATCATATGTACAACATAGCCAAATCAAGCAAGAATGATTAAAAATCTAAATTATAGTATCTTGAAATTAGCATTGAAGTGTTCTGTTAAGGTTTATGTGATACTATGTGTTGCATATACATAGATTTTTCAAATTATATTTCCAGTTTTTCTACTGGGGAGGGCAGTTGTTTTGTTACAATATATTGCTTGAAAAATCAAGCCAGAAAAAGTCAATTATGTCCACTTTCATCACATCTATTTAACATCATATAGAGTTTGCACACAGTGCCAAAGTAACAAAGAATAAAAGAAATAGAAAATATACAGATGGTACAATAAGAAGTAAACCCACCTTTATTCTCAGAAGATATGTTTGTCTGTATGGAAATCCCTGGAAAACTTATAAAACATCTATTAATAAAAACTGTTTTTATAGAGTGTCAAGATACAAAATTCATATACAAAATAAATTCCATTTTGGCAAATATTTTTCAATTAAAAGTATAATAATTACCATTTTAATAGTACTAACTATATGGAATACTTATGTGTAATTGTAACAAAATATGTACAGAATTTCCATGCTTGAAATTCTAAAACATTGACGAGAGAAAACATCAAAAATGATCTAAGTAAATGCTAGAGATATGCCAGTTTCATGTATCATAAAATTTAATATTGTTAGATATCAATCTTCTCCAAATTGATTTACAGATATGTAATCCCATTAGAAATTCTAGCAGAATTTTTTGTTGTAGGAATAGACAGCCTTAGTCTACTCTTACAGACCACATGCTTTTATGACACACTTCATAGATACAGTGAACAAAATTGTATTTCAGAAAGAATAAGCATGTAGTTTAATAGTACAGAACAGAGTCCAGAAACAGACTCACATATATAAGGTCAATTGACATCCAACAAAGGAGCTAGAACAAGGAGCAAATGTAATAAAAGGAGAAAAGTTGGCTTTTCAACAATAGTAATAAAGTATTTGTATGTCCATATGTCCTCCTCCCCCCAAATAATAGCCTGAATACATAACTTCATCATATATGTGCACAAACATTAATTCAAAGTAGATGATAGACCCGAATGTAAACCTTAAACTCATAAAATGTTTAGAAAAAATATGAGAGAGAATGTTTATAATCTTGGGATAGATAAATATTTCTTAGATAAAATGAAATAAGCATGAATCATAAAACAAAAAAGATGATAGTTTAGATTTCAACGTTTAAAAGTTCTGCTCTTCAAACTATGGTGAAGCATATGAAAAAAGAAACCAGAGACAAGGAGAAAATGCACACAAAACACATCTTTCTACTGTAATTTGTATAAAATAAGAATAACTGTACACATACATACAGATACGTTTAGAACTCAGTTATGAGAATTAAAAAAAGTTAAAGGTTGCAAACCATTTGAATAGACATTTCACCAAAGAAGATATATAGATGGCATATAAGCACAGGAAATAATGCTCACCATTATTGATCCCCATAAAAATGTTCATTAAAACCTCATTAATTTACTTTACATACTTATTAGAGTCATTAAATTAAACAACTACAAAAAAAAAACTAAAAATATCAAATGCTATTTCGAATGAGAAACAATTGGAACTCTTATCGTTACTGGTAAAAACTGACATGGTATAACCACTTTGGAAAGTAGTTTGTCAATTTATTAAAAAGTTAAATATCATATTTGTAAATCCATTATTTGTGATGTCTCCAGTGACAGTTATACTTAGGAAGTCTTCCAATTCAAAGATCATAAAATATTTTTGTATATTTTTTACACTTATTTATAGGTTCTATTTGTCTTGTATATCATGTATAAGGTATGAAGTAAAGATTGGGCTTTGTTTTGAATAAAAAATTAAATATGTCTTTACAATACACTTTAGCAATATGACTCTTATAAGTATTAACCAAATATGTATGATGTGTATGTCCACACAAAATCTTATATTTGAACATTTATAGTGGTTTTATTAAGAAATGCCAAAGATTTGTGACATTTCATATTCTCTTGAACAAGTAAATGGATAAACCAATAGGTATGCATTCACACATATGAGATGCCACTCAGCAATACAAAGGAAGAAACTACCGACATTTGGATGAATCACAAATGCATCATGTTCTTTTAAGACAGACAAACTACAATGGCTGTATACTTTTAATTTTATTTTTATAGTCTTCTAGAACAGTGAAACTACAGTAATAGAAAATAGATCAGTTATTACCAGGTCAGAGTTCAAGTCATAGGATTTCCTATGAAGGGTCACTAGCAAGCTTTGGAGTGTTGGAACTAATTTGTATTTTGATTGTGATGGCAATTGCATGACTTTAACTGTTTTCCAAAATTCATAGAATATAATATCTGAAAGAGGTAAACTTAACTGAATATACATTATAACAAACATGACTTTAAAAAAAATAGTATGTTCAACATAGTGAAATCAAGCAAGAGTGATTAAAAAGCCTAACTATAGCATCTAGAAATTATCATTGAAGGGTTAAACTTTTTTTTTCTGCTACAGTTTATGTGATGCCACTTGTTTCATAAATGGAGATTAATAAATTATAATAAGATATTTCCAGTTTTCTACTGGTGAGGACAGTTATTTCTATACAATATATTACCTGGAAATCAGTTCCACAAGGTGACTGTAATCAGTAGGTTACTTGGGAGTGAAATGCTCAAGAGGATCATATAAACTAAAGTACATTTCTACTTGCAAAAAAACTCTTGCATAATATTAATTCCAGCTGAATTACTAAGAGAAAAAAATGCAAAAATGAAATACTTAGACCCATAGCTGACCCCTACTTAAATGATTGCAATCTTTTGATTTACTCGTCGTTCTACCATCTGATTAACACATTTTCAAGTAACAAATACATCAGCATATAAGCATTATGTCTCTATCAGTCTGGATCTTAAAAATATTTTTGATATGCCAAATTCCTGGAATTTAGCAGGTATACATCATGACAGCCATCAGGACTTTGCATTTAATTATATGTATTTGAACTATGAGTAATGGTATGTGCAATTTAAGTGATATACATTTTTCAAATCAGAACATCTTTTACTGAAATATTTATTTGTAACATAAATAGATATATTTATGTAAAATGTCAAGTTCTAAGATAAATAGTGTAGAATTACACAAACTAACTGACAGTATTACTAGGTTATGACCATTAAGTCAGGCAATGGAGCATGAAAGGCAGAGAGAAAGCTTGTTAGTTTATGCAGAAATGTTAGGATTGTTTTCTCTCTTTATAGGAATAAAGCAGAGGATCAGATCATATCAGCTGCCAGTGCTTGTCTCCTTGGGGAAAGATGGATATTGTACATATTATCTAGGTGTACTCAGAAGTGGCAAAGCTTTTGGTCTCGTATTTTATCCTCCTGTAAGCAAAAGGACTATCAACCACCAACCCCTGTTATAAAACACAAGTCCAGCTCCAGAAGAGAATTCTGGCAGGAAAAGTCAGATTTGGACTCTTTCAGTTATATGCCTACTAAGGCAAGATCTTCAGCACAAACTGGGGAATAAGGTTGACATTTGTTAAGGAAGATCTTTCAAGGTAATATGAAATATCTTATATGTCTCTATATCTATTCATTAAGTATGTGACAGTAATGAACCTGAAAAAGCATATTCCAATAAATATGCTTATGGACTACTCATTAATAAAAAAATACTAAAGTAGCACAGGAGAGAAGCCTAAGTTGCCATTTTATATAAAATTGATTGCTCTAACCACGCTAATAGAAACAATTATCCTTAGAAAAATAACAAAGGAACAGAAAACCAAATACCCCATATTCTCACTTATAAGTGGGATCTAAATGTTGAAAACACATGGAGACATAGAGGGGAACAACATGCACTGGGGCCGACTGGAGGCTGGATGGTAGAAGAAAGGAGAGGATCAGAAAAAAACAACCAATGAGTACTAGGCTTAATACCTGGCTGATGAAATAATCTGTACAACAATCCCCCATGACACAAGTTTAAATATGTAACAAAACTGCACTTGTACCCTGAACTTAAATGATTTTTTTAAAAGTAAGTATTAGGTATTCTCTTTTCCTTTTCCTTTCTTTTTTTTTTTTTTTTTGATAGAGTCTTGCCCTGTTGCCCAGGCTGGAGAGCAGTGGTTCTATCACAGCTCACTACAGTCTAGAAGTTTTTGGTTCCTGGGCTTAAGTGATCTTCCTACCTTAACTTCTAGAGGAGTTAGGAATACGTGTGCAAACATCACCTCACATGGTTGTTATTATTATTATCATTATTATTTGTAGAGATAGGGGAGTCACTATGTTGTCCAGGCTGGTCTCAAACTCCTGGACTCAAGTAATTGTCCTGCCTCAGCCTCACGATTTGCTGGGATTATAGATGTGAGCCACTGCATCTGGCCAGAAATATTAGAGATTTTCTTATTTACTCATTTGACTTGCTCATTTTAAGAAAAGCACTTACAAATTATTGTTCTATGATCAGCAAATGGTTCATAAAATTAAAAAAAAAAAACAGTTACCAAAACCTTGACACAATTCCAATAAAGTTTTGCAGAGACTAGCTATAACTTGCGGGAGGAGAATAAAGATATCAAAATTCTTTAAGAAAGTCCTTCCTCATTAAAGGAGAAAACAATGGTGTTTATAAGGCATAGTTGCTTTCATCTATTATAGATTGTCATATTCACATAAAACATATGAAGAGTAATTGCTACATCATATTTTGGAAACAGTTGATACAGGCTTCCTGTGTGGGTTGGAGTATGGGAGGTAGGGTACCTTCAGCTATTTGTAGTACATTTGTGTGGAATAAATTAAATCAAATTCATCACAAATGGCCCATCTCCTCCCTGTATCCTATATACCATTACATGGGCTAGCACATATGAAATGCCCATTTGACTGAAATATATTTGCTATGCCTCTTTAGTTGCAATTGCAAGATACAAATAGACATTGACAAATGTCCCTTGTCCACTTTTCAAGATTATTTAGTGTCAATAAATTGGAAAAAGTAAAAATCTAGTACCTAATGGGGCAATTTACAAGTTCACTGAAACATACTCTATTCTAAATAAGGCCTGTTCTACATCATATATCTCTAAGTTCTATTCTGCAGTGATTCTTTACAATCAAATTGTTTCCCCAGAGCACTTGAGTTATATATTGATTCACTAAACTTCACTAACATTCTAATGCTGCAAATATAACATATCATGGCTCCTATTTTATAGATGGATAAACAGAGCAATATAAAGTTTAGCCAAAATCAGAGCATACACCCTAATACAGATTCTTGTTCTTTTACCTTTTTCTTTAAGTGTTAAAGCACAAAGTACAATATTAAATCTTCTAAGACTATATGAAATGACATTTCATTAGTATCAGTTATTTTTTAAGTCTTTGTTCTTATATAATGTTACCATAATAATAATGTCAAAATGACTTTGAATACAAAATTTAATAAACTGGGATTATAAATAATTTATCAATATACTTCCAGCACAAATCAGCTATTAACTTTATCTTTGCTACCTTTTAAAATGTGAATATGATAACAAGATACTATTTTAAAATATATGTACATATCTACATGCACTTGCAGGCATTTCAGTAAATGTGATATTTATATAACCAGTATAGTTCTATAGACAGATACAGATAGATGTAGATGATAGATAGATAGATAGATACATAGATACATAGATAGATACATAGATAGATACATAGATATATGCATACATATATATATGAGAGTTTGATTTCTCTTTAAAAAGGCTTATTGAATGCTGCCTTTAGAGACCTCACACTAGCATGTCCTAGCTCCACTAACAGGATTGCAGGGGTGGGAACTCAGGATGGAGGGTGTGTGGAAGGTCAGTGAATAATGCATAGGGAGAAAATCCAAAAGTAGGTTGAGACATTGTCATTTGCCTTCTATGCAGATAGAATTTCCTTATCTGCGTATCTCATGGAAAAATGAAGAATTATTATCTTGCTCAGGAGCTACATGAACATGAATAGATATTTATTTAGCAATATAAAGCAATGTAAAACATTTTGAAAGTTGATCAAAGAATGTTGCACTTTTATAGAAACAGTATATTATACAGGAGGTCTTCTATGAGCTAGGTAAACATGTGTAGTCACATTTAGAAATACAAACGTAATCTCTTTAAACAATTTGTTTATACATCTGATATATTAAAGTTGTTATGGATAGATGGTAAATAGATGAAACTACAGATATAGATATACAGATAGTAGATAGATACACAGATAGTACTCAGTATATAAACAGATAGTAAATAGATGATGGGTAATGTATGTTTTATGTATATAAAATATTTAATTTTGCCTTCTGCTATACATCTCTTAGGTCTAGGTTTAGAGAGTTACCTGGTGAACTATAAAAAATATGTGCTTTGGTTTCTGTGGGAATCAGGAGCTACTTTTGAGAACAGAAAAGGTTGTTTCCAACAAGCAATTTCAAATCTTCTTCCAATTATACAGTAATTCATTACTCAGTCCACTTTAAATATAAACATCAAGTAGCTCAAAAAAAAAAACACTTTAATGGACCATTAAAATATAGAGCATATAAATTTATAAATAAAATAGACATATACACGAAAAACTTAAGTAGAAACATGTTCTGTATACCCTCCTGTTATGGTTGGTTTGGCTGTGTCCTCACCTAAATCTCCTCTCAAATTGTAATCCCCACCTGTCAAGGGAGGGACGTGGTGGGAGGTGATTGGATCATAGGAACAGTCTTTGCCATGCTGTTTTCATGACACTGAGTGAGTTCTCAAGAGATCCGATGGTTTACAAGTGTGGCAATTTCCCCCAACCCTCTCTCCTGTCACCTTGTAAAGAAGGTGTATGCTTCTTCCACTTCCACTATGATTGAAAGTTTCCTGAGGCCTCCCCAGCAAGTGGAATTGTGAGTCAATTAAACTTATTTCTTTTATAAATTGCCCAGTACAAGGGATGTAAAGGACCTCTTCAAGGAGAACTACAAACCACTGCTCAGTGAAATAAAAGAGGACACTAACAAATGGAAGAACATACCATGCTCATGGTTAGGAAGAATCAATATCGTGAAAATGGCCATACTGCCCAAAGTTATTTATAGATTCAATGCCATCCCCATCAAGCTACCAATGAGTTTGTTCACAGAATTGGAAAAAACGGCTTTAAAGTTCATGTAGAACCAAAAAAGAGCCTGCATTGCCAAGACAATCCTAAG
>NW_012117766.1:650084-661913 GCF_000951035.1 Colobus angolensis palliatus
TTGATGGGTGCTGACGAGTTGATGGGTGCAGCACACCAACATGGCACAAGTATACATATGTAACAAACCTGCACGTTATGCACATGTACACTAGAACTTAACGTATAATAATAAAAAAATAAAAATAAATAAAAAATAAATAAATAAATTGCCCAGTGTCAGATAGTAACTTTAGAGCAGTATGAGAAAGGACTAGCACACCTTCTGCAACCCACACACACTATTATATCATTTTCTGGAATTGATGATTTAAAACAAATAATGAGACCTAAGGAGATTACAATATAATCTTAGTTTCAGTGTTTTGTTCACATAGATTCTCATATGAAAAAGAAAGCATTCACATATTACTTGTCTATTTAGTTAAATTTTTAAAATGTGTTTATTTTAGAAATTTCAAATTAAAAATGTTTATAGACACTATTTGTAAATACCTATCAAATTGCCAATCATAGGTAACAAGAGTTACCTTATTGTTATACTTCCTTAATTTAACAAAATTGACATACGTTGTAAGGGATTTGGTTTTCTGATATTTTCACTTAAGACTTTTGTAACAATATCCCATGAAATTAAATACTGAAGCATTTAGTATTGAGAGTTTGGTTGTTTTTCCAATCTTTTATACATGTAAAAGTTTAAGTAGTATAAATATTGCTCTCCAAAAGTTCTTAAGTGTATATTTGGATGAATATAGATATTTTTATGAATTATCATCTCAATATTTAAAGTATATCTTTCAACACTTTTGTGTTTTATTTTGTCATATTTTTTTATTCTCCTAACTTGTATTTCTATTTATTTGTCATATATGCTTTCACACAGAAAGTATGTCTGATTTTAGAGTGGTATGTTATCCAATATTGGGTCAATAAAATACCATTATGAAATCTAGTAAGCACTCAATTAATATTGATGACTGTTCAGTGAACAAATCTTATTAGTTGTTATCTTTATGGAGTTCTTCATTTGTTTTGACTTTTACTTCATAGTCTATAAACCTGCATTAATTTTATTAAATATATCTTCATATCAATTATTGTATTAGTAATTAAAATATGATTGCTACTCTATATTAGTAGCATTTTCCTAGAGCTTTATTTAACATAATTAGAAATATAAACTAGGCTTATATTTAAATATGCTTTTTAAATCAAGAAATAGATTATTATCGAATAAGATAGAGGCTCTCTCACTCTGTCTCTCATATGTACATATATACACACACATTTATAATACATATATCATATATCTAAACACATTCATTTAAATATGACTTGCTTTTCAGAGACTAAATTGTGTCAACTCACTTTATAATTTGTAATTTAAAAACCAGTACTCTACATTTTTGCCTGTATTCTAGCCAGAGAGTAAATACTAGTGATATTCTTTCGTCTTATATGGTTTTATCAATTTTTTGAATTTTCCTTTTATAGGTATTTTGGTGGCTGAAAAATGTTCAGAGAAGACAGCTAGAAGACTTACAAAATGAAAATTTGAGACCCTGCCTTGACATCTCACTCCTTTAATCCCATTGAGATGGCTAAAATTAAGTGGAAAAATAAAATGAAATTTCTACCAGGATTGAAAAGCCAGAAGATAGCATCATCAAGGTGGACAGTTTAAGTACTTACTGGTATATATGAAGCAGATAGGTTCAAGTTAAGTAAATTTTCTTGGCCGGGCGCGGTGGCTCAAGCCTGTAATCCCAGCACTTTGGGAGGCCGAGACGGGTGGATCACGAGGTCAGGAGATTGAGACCATCCTGAGCTACACGGTGAAACCCCGTCTCTACTAAAAGAAATACAAAAAACTAGCCGGGCGAGATGGCGGGCGCCTGTAGTCCCAGCTACTCGGGAGGCTGAGGCAGGAGAATGGCGTAATAAACCCAGGAGGCGGAGCTTGCAGTAAGCCGAGATCGCGCCACTGCACTTCAGCCTGGGTGAAAGAGCTAGACTCCGTCTCCAAAAAAAAAAAAAAAAGTAAATTTTCTTTATTTCAACAGGTACACAAGAATATCAATTCAACTAATGCTTGCATTTTCCTTAGAAATCAATGGAAATCATCTAAATGAATTGCAAGGAGGACAATAAACGAGGAGGATCTTGAAGACGTTATTAGGGAACAATAAAATAGTTTTGAGAATCCCAGAAGAACACTTTTAATAACTGTAATGGTCAGGCTTCACATACTTCCAACAGGGTGTTAATTAAATCACAAGGTATGTAAAGAATGATTCTTAGTGAGTTGTTAGAATATGTAAAGAGGGAATGCAGTGATCCTCTAACTTCTTGCTACCCAAATAATAAGAAGCGTTATAGATTTGCTACAATTTTATATATCCCTAAACTACATCGATTCGTTGAGTGTCCCTCCTATATCCTGTAGATAATTAACACTGTGATATCTTTCATGTTAGCATCACAAATAAACAGAACAAGAGAAAGAGAAAATCAAAGCCACCTATGAGGTAGAGAATAGCACCAACCATTGGCCCCAGTGGGTAATTGGGAAAAATTTAAAAAAAAAAAAAAAAATTAAAACTTGACAAAAAGAAAGTTACTCTTTCTTTCTAAAAGATTTTTTTGCCAAATAACAAATTAAAGCATTACTTCATTCTTGGGGTGAAAAATCAGGTTTGCTTATTTGCCTATTTACAAAGATTATAGCATTAGCATATATCCTTTGACAGAACAAACTGAAAGAAACTGGAAAGAAGTAAAAAATAAAAGGATTTCTTTAAAAATGAGTTTGAGGAGGCCGGGCGCAGTGGCTCATGCCTGTAATTCCAACACTTTAGGAGGCCGGCGGCAGATCACTTGAGGTCAGGAATTTGAGACCATCCTGGCCACCATAGAGGAACCCTATCTATATTATAAACACACAAATTAGCCAGGAGTGGAGAAGCACGCCTGTAATCCCAGCTACTTGGGAGGCTGAAGCAGGAGAATCGCTTCTACCAGGGATGCGGAGGTTGCTGTGAGGCGAGACCTTGCCACTGCATTCCAGTCTGGGCGATAGTGGGAGACTCCATTTTAGAAAAAAAAAAAAAAAGAAAAAAGAAAGAAAATGAGTTCGAGGAAATAAAAAACAGAGTCAGCCCTCTGATTTTAAGTGGTTTTTCTTGGATTGCCTTGTGTGTTTGTGTTCCACGTGTCTATGGTTATTATTTGCGTGTTTTTGAGTAGGGATATTCCTATTTAAGTATGTTGCTTCACATAAATGAAAGTCATTATGTTCCTTTTTGTGAGTCAAAACCGCACCATGTTTCTCTAATTACAAACCTACAGAAATGCTAAATATTTACTTCATAGCGAGTTCCTACAAATCTATAAATGGCTCATGTATATGAAAATGTTAATGGGAAATTTTCGTTAATGGGAAGACTTTCCAATGCTGGTTTTCTTTCTTCCTCTATTGCTGTTCAGGTTCCTTTTTAAAATACACTAGGCTTTCCTAGGGTCACAGAAATTCCTATAAAAAAGTACATCTTGTCCCTTTAAGAGCTAGTTACCTTTCTTTTGCAAAACGTTTAGCCAGACATTAACTCATGCCTCAGAACTTTTGCCTCACAGATACATAAACATCACATCCTGCAGGCCCACAATGGCAGTGGACACATGTCAATATGGTTTATGTGGTTCGCTTGACTTCCCACTCAATTTACTTAAGATGAAAAGAAAACTATCAACTCTTTTCAACAAGCACAAAACACCAACTTGACAGTCCTGTCCGAACCTTTCTGCCTCAACTCTTGTGTTCACAAGGTGAATGAGGTTAGTGTTGGCTAAATAGATTTCCCTATACTGGTAAATTTAGTTTGAGAATATGGCGGTACCTGGTGAGAAATGCAGTGTTTTCGTTCTTTGAAAAATCAGTCAAGCCTGAGAAAGAGTCTCATTTTAGTATCCTGTTACACTAATACATTGTTAAATACTGTAAGTGGAAATTTATATATGTGAAATATATAGCAAATTTGAACTCTATAGGGTTTGTAAGAATACACACAGCTACACAGATATTATGGCTTTATTTTCCCAAGACCTCACCAATTGGTTAACATTTTATACAACTTTGCCAACGAGATAGGGAAAATGATCTTCTTATAGATTTAATATTTACATAATGACTTTATTGAGGCATGAGTTACATTCAATAAGCTGCATATAATTTCATGCTTCACATACATTAAGTATATTTACATATTTTAATTTATCATTGTATCTATACATTATCTGTGTACTCAAACTGTCACCACAATCAAGATAATGATTATAACCATTACCTCAAAAAGATTTCTAAAGTTCTTTTGTAATCCCTTTCTCCCGCCCCTCTTGTCCCTATTCCCATGCCCTCTCCACAGGCAACCATTAGTATACTATCACTATACGTATAAGTTTGCAGGTAGAATTTTTATTTTACCAGAGTCATTAAGGTAATCAGATTGAATTTTATTAAATAGAAATATATGCCATGCACACTTTTTTTGAATTTTTTCTCTCTGCATGCTTATATTGAAATCCTTCCTTGTTGTTGTGTATAGCAACAGTTCTTCAAATGTTAATGCTATTTTATTGTATGGATATACCACAGTCTGTTTATTAATTCAACAGATACTTGCTTTGTTTTTATTTCATAATTACTAAGAATAAAGCCACAATGAACATTTACATGAATGCAAATACAAGAGCATTTGATCATTTCTTTGCGGTTAATATGTTGGAGTATCAAGTAAATTCTACTTGATGTTCACTGTTTTCTAACTTAGAGTCTGACTAACTAGAGCAGTTCACATATACATAGAAACAGTATAAAAATAAACCTTACTTGCCCAAAAAATTATAAAAGGGAAATGCTTGATGCAAGTATTAAAACCAATATGCCACCAAAAAGAAATATATCAAGAGTACAGGTGATATTTTCTTAAACTGATTTTTATTTTTCTAATAACAAAAAGTAAATTATTTATTGGCAAGGTCAAATATAAAAAGATATGTCAGTAAAGATGAGTGAAGAGTAAGAAACCTGCACTTATGCCCCTTAAATATATAAAAGTTTAAAGAAAGAAAACAAAACTGGAGAGTGCAATAGAGAAGCTGTTTTACTACTAGCTCCCTCTTGCCTTCACATAACAAAGAAGGGTAAAATAAAGAACAGTCTTGTTTTTTCCCCATATTTATAATGTAATGTCATTTTAGTATTATCATGATGATTTTTACTTTCACTTTCATTTTAGATATAGAGGGTACATGTGCAAGTTTGTTACATGGGTATATTGCACCAAAGTAATGAGCATAGTACCCAACAGGTAATTTTTCAACCCAGGCCTGACTCTCTCCCTCCTCTAGTAGTCCACAGAGTCTATTGTTGCCGAGTGTAGGTACATGTGTGCTCAGTGTTAAGCTCCCACTTATAAGTAAGAACATGCAGTATTTTGTTTTCTGTTACTGTGTTAATTTAGGATTGTGACCTTCAGCTCCATCCATGTTGCTGCAATGGACATAATTTCAATTTTTATGGTTGTTTTGTATTGCATGGTACATATTATCACATTTTCTTGATCCAACCTTCCATTGATAGGCACCTAAAATTGATTCCATGTATTTACTATTGCTAATACTGCAGCAATGAACATACAAATGTATGTGTCTTTTTTGGCAGAATGATTTATTTTCCTTTATGTATATACCAGTAACGGGATTGCTGGGTCGAATGGTAGCTCTGTTTTAAGTTCTTTGAGAAATCCCCAGCCTGCTTTCCACAGTGGCTGAACTAATTTACATTTCTTCCAACAGTGTATAAGTGTTCTCTTTTCTCTGTAAGTCTCACTAGCATCTGTTGTTTTTTTGACTTTTTAATAACAGCCATTCTGATTGTAGTGAGATGGAATGTCATTGTGGTTTTAAATTGCATTTATTTGATGATTAGTAATGAGCATTTAAAAATATTTGTTGATTGTATGACTTTAATAAGGAAAAATCAAATAATCCTATTAAAAATGGGCAAACAACATGAATAGACACTTGTCAAAAGAAGACATACAAACATAATGTCCTTGTAATTTGATTGAAATTATTATCTACATATCAACATGTAGAAAATTTAGTATCTTATATGTAGCCCAATAATCATTAAAAGCATGCCCTAAAGAACATAACCTAATAAGACACATTTTTGAAAGGTTTGCAATGGGAGTAAATTATTATTTGTTGTGCCTTCTAATATTTTCATGACTACAATAAGATAGTCATAAGATAAACTTTAGTTCAAATATATATCTGCCTGGTTCCAAGCCCAAAACTGAATGACTATTCTGTAATTTTAAAGTTAGTTTGACAGTATTTCAAGTCTCATTTTTTTAACCTGCTACAAAATATTGGGATTTTCTAAATATGAATTAGCTTATTTCTTATGATACCATGCTATATTTATAGCTACCCTAAAAGTGATTTTATTGACATTTAATCCAGTAGTAATTTTCTGATACGTAGCTCCGAGAAAAATATTCAATAACATCATTGAGAAAATTATAGTTAGCATTCATTGACTGCTTATGAGTACTTTGAATTCAAATACTAAAAGTCTATAAAAACATCCCTTCTCCCTAAATTTCCCTGTGAACATTACAAAACTAATAAATTGAGAGAATTTCAATCTATAAAGTTATTGCTCATAGGACTATTTACTATACAAATAATTTATTAATACACAAAAATCATTCTAGTAATACAGACCTCCTCTACAGAGTTAAAAATATAATAATGTCATTGAGGCAAATGACACCTAAAAGATGTTAATTACTTTTATTCTGAAGAAATGAAAGATATTAATGATCTATTTTCTTAAAAGGCTAATTTTTAACTTTTTTGTCTGCAAAATGGCAATTGTATGGGATCCAAATTTATAATTTTATGAGAGAATTCAACCAAACTGAGTTGAGTTCTGGGACTTGGCTCCTTGGCATTGGCTGGATTCAGATGTGTCAGAATGACGGATGTGAATTGCAGTATCGCCTACCCATAGTCACACAGCTCCAGACAATAAAATGCTAGTAATTATACCTTAACTAACTTGTCCTGAGTAGAGAGGTTCCCTGATGACTATCTAATTACTCTAAGTGGTCAAATAATTATTCTCATATAAACAATAAAAACAACTCCGAGGATAATTGCTGTTGGTTTTCTTTAGCTTCACTAGCCTCTTATTGCTCTTCTTCAGGTCTTGTTCCGAAATTCTGCTTTGAACCTAACAAAGGATTGACATTTAGATAGAGGGAGAAACAAAAATGCATTCAGTTTACAGAGTGAAAGCTAAGCTGTATGGGCAGCTCCCCACATGAACAAGGCATTTCTCCTCAGAGAGGGCCTAACAGAAGCTTCTTTCTGATGTGTTTTGAAATACATTAAGCATTAAATGACGTTGACGAATATGCTAAGTTTAAATGCTCCAAGTGTTAGAATCTGTAGATTTTTATTAAGGATTCCATTTACTATAAAATTCATTTTATGCATTTTGGATTTCAACTTTCATTTCATACAGTAATTCATTCTTAAATATATTTTGTCAACTTTCAAAATTTACATCAGAGCAGGTGTTACTAGAATGAGGTCCCAAATGTCTTATTCCTAAGTTATAAAACTGACATGAAGAAAATGAAGACTTCAGACTGTTGGTTTTTAAACATGTGTGTTCCATTACATAGTTTCAGCAGAAAGTTTTATCAACTTAAAAAATAACCTGATCCAGTCACCATATTCATGGGGCCACAAGAATAAACTAAATTGAGCTGCATTTGTTGTTATTTCTCTTCTGAGTTTTTTTTTTTTTTAATTACCAGAATCTTGTAAAACTGAGTGAATAAATATATATTATTATAAAGTTATATTTTTATACCCAATTATTGTCCAGCGGAACACTAGGCGTTATTTTCAATCCCAGATGAAAACTCCTAACAGGTTTGCCTTTTGCATCTTGGTGTTGGAGTCACCAAGGGAAACACAACACAGTTCAGCATCGGGTAGAACAATGCTTTTCTTACACAGAGAAGACTGGGAGCCAGATCAGCTTCAGTGGTGTGAGTTGGTTCCCGATGGCTAGTGGGTATTCCTTGGCAGGTAACTCAGAGCAATGTGCCAATATGCGCCCATTTCGTGGGGTAGGGAAAGGAATATGACCAGGACTGAGGGAGTACCTGAGAGTCACTGATGAACATGCTTAAGTAGAAAAAGGAAACACTCCCAGAATCTGAAACAGAAAGCTATTTCCACACAAGGCGATAAGCCTGGTACCTGCCATGTGGATATTTTATCTCTTGGTAAGATAGTGTTCCAGGCTCAAGGCCCATTCTTATGTATTACCCAACAGGGGGTCAAAAGACACACAAAACTGCACATAAAACTGTCATAAGGAACCTCATAGTCTTGACTATGAGATGGATACCTCAAACCAAAGTTTGGTTTGGATGTTCAGGCTGATATTGCCACACATGCACCAAGAGGGTATAAAAAGTTTTATTGCTCTCTTTATTGGGCTTTTGTGAAAAGCAGAGCAGACTCCCAGCAGATTCAAAAATGGTTTGAGTGAGCAGAGAAAGAAAACATGTGTGAGTTATATCTGTCTAATAGATATAACAAATGTTTTTATGCAGACTCATAAAAACATTTGTCTTTGTGGTCTGTTTTCTATTCTTTAAAAAGTTAATATAATTACTCTCAAAGAATTTTATTTGATTCTACAATTGTCCTGCTATATCAATTTTTAAAAATAAATTCATACAAAATACACTGTAAAATGCAAAACCAATAAAAGACACTGCAATTAATTCATACTTTCCCTCTGAGACTATATTTTTTTCATTTAATAATAGGTAATATTGAAAAGACTGGTTAAATAAAATAAACTATAAGAAAAATAAATTGTAATTACAGATGTTGCCTCTTAATATGAATATTCATTGCTTCAAGTATTAGTTAAAATCTTAGTTTCTTTATATGTTTCACTTATTATACCTTTAGAGTGACAAAATATACTTATATTTCATGTAATTTGTAAAATATAATTACCTTTAAATATGTAATCAGTAATCATTTAAGTGTAACATTTTATAATATATTTAAAATATAAAATAATGACTACTTTGTTCATTCAAATCATTAGTAAACTTTGTCTGAATGTCAGCCTATGAAGTGAATGTTAAATCAAAATATTTTTCCTGTTCATAAATCTATTAACTTTCAGTTTTTAAATACACTTTGCACTCTAAACCTCAGTAAATATGGTATTTACATAATAGGTTTCCTATTTAAAAAGAGCTATGTTTATTGAAGTAAGTTATTCAATTTAACAAACATAATGTGGTGAAATCTGTTTTTGCTTGTTTTTTATTTCTTTTTTAAAATATTGATTGTAAAATATCTTAATAAAAGTAGAAGTGTTAAGGCTTATGGGATTCTCCTTTCTATAGCTAGATTTCAGACAGGTGATAATCAACATTACTGTATTCACCTATGAATGGCAATCAATAGGACATTATGCTAATTGAAATAAGCCAGACAGAGAAGGACAAATACTTCATGACTTCCCTTATATTTGAAGTATAGAAAAAGTGCAATTGACAGAAGCAGAGAGTAGAATGGTGGTTGAAACTAGGGGTTGGAGAGGATGGGAAAATACTAGTCAAAAGGAACAAACTTTCTGTTATAAGATGAATAAGTTCTGGGGATCTAACATACACAACACGGTAAAAATGCTTTATTGTATATTTCAAATTGGCTCACATAGTAGATCTTAAGTATTCTCAACACACACATAAAAATTATGTGAAGTGATGGATGTATTAATCAGCTCCATTGTGGTAATCCCTTCAGGATGTATATGTATATCAGATTATTAGGTTGTACACCTATAATGTATACAATTTGTATTTGTTAATTATACTTCAATAAAGCTGAGAGCAATTTTATAATATGGAAATTATGGACATGTTTCATTGAAATACACTCTAGAAGTTAGAGTTTCTTTGCTAAATTAAGATCCTCTTTGACAATGATGTATTTGTATTTTTTTTTACTTACATCGAATTTTTATTTTGTGGTTATTTTTAATGAAAGTTACTTTTTTAAAAATTTAGTTTTTCATCAATTATCTAAGGAACATGTGTCTGCAAATTTTACAATGCAACTGAAGATGAAAAATTACCTGTGAATCTGGATGGAAAATGAAAAGCAATATTAAGTATGTTTCCTTTGAATTTGTCAGGTATTCATTGCTCAGCCAATGCTTGGGTAGCATGCCAGGTACACATATGCAAATTCTTAACTTTACTGCATTACACAGATAGACTCAAACGTACTTCTGGTAAAATTCCTGTATTTCCCATTATTTTCTCCATCCTTAATCTTTGCCCCAATTATACTTCAACATTTTATTAAATTATTATCCTAATACTCTTTAGCTCCGTCTTGACAAATTCTATAACCTTTCTTTTCTTTTAGATGCTTTGGCTTCTATAAGATTCTCCTCATGCTCTAGTCCACTTTGCTCTCTCATTCTTAAAATATTCTTCTCCTTTCATATGTTCATTTACTTACTTTTCAGTTTCTAGCTTCCCATATTATGACTCCTTTTGTACTTCAATATCATCCAAAAATTATGGTTTGGTCAGATGCTCCTCTGTAACCCTGTGATTCCCTCCATAGCCTTGACTTATTGCAACATTATAATGAATTTCTGTGTCCCTTTTTCTAAATCTAGATGACTCATTCTAAGTAACTGATAGAAATGAAGGTCCGTGTCTCTATATACAGAGTACAAAACTGTAAAGAAACATGTAGAAGAATAAACTCATTATTTGCATTCTAAATCAATCCAAACAAAAAATTTTAGTCATTTCTGCCATTCATCCCCTAAATAATAATAAGAAAAAATTCATATCTTAGGTATATCTTTCTATTGATTTATTGACCATTGACTTGGGTCATGCCCCATATTTTCTTCATTCAGGCTCCACTTCCACCTCTCTCTATACCAAAACAATCTTTCTGAATTCTGCACTCACAATGAATCACAATTTATTAGACTTGCATTTCAGAGAATTTTGAGCTTCTCAATATTCTTTTCATATTCATTTCTCTACTCTTTCACAGACGCACTGCAGCCAAGTTATCTGCATTATGAACAATGTTTTGTCTTAGAAGTCTCTTTTTGTTTTTATAAAGTGACATGATTTCTTATTCTGTTATTAAAGCCTACTGATCTAGTTCTTTTATAAACCCATCACATATTTTTACCATGTAATCTATAGGCACTTTTTCTGCAGTGTTGACATCATTCTTCATCATCCACTTGTGGCATCAGGTCAACACTCAAAATGCTTTGAATTTTGCAGCATTTCAAATGTCAGATTTTCAAATTAGGGATGATCTACCTAATTGTACTCTTGTACTCTTGTACAAGTGCTCTTTCTTTATCTTACATAGGACTTAATTCAACTGTTTTTTGTATGTGTGGAAGGGAAAAATGTAAAGGAGGCTGCTGGAAAGAAAATTCTTGTTAAACTCAGTGTGTCTGTTATGAAAAAGGCTAGTCCCCACCCCAACTGTCATACCTGATTAGGAATTGCCCACTTTACTGATTATTGTATTACTCTGTTCCTCACCAACCCACCCCCTCACCTGCCCTGCCTTCTGTCACATACTTCTTCAAACTTATTAAGTTATAATTAGGTCCTTTTTAAAAATACATGGATAAATATATCCCCAAAAAAGATAGAATCAGATGATTAGGTTGTTTTGTTTTTCACTTATTTATATTATTATTTTTATATTTAAA
>NW_012117766.1:662353-701306 GCF_000951035.1 Colobus angolensis palliatus
ATTCATAAATAATTATATATTTATATTTTATACATTATTATTCATATTTTAACCTTGCTAAATGCTATTTTGGCTACATAGGGTAAAAACTAATCTAACTGTATAATGGTAGACAGCATTTCAGCTTCCCTAATTTATTCTTATACTTTGATTTCATACATATTTTTTCTTTCACCTTGTTTTATCTATCCTTCTATCAGTCCATGCTATCTAGCCCCTACTTATGATTTATCAGTTGTTATCTCAGGTATCACCTAGGTGATAGTGTTGTTTCTTTTCTTTCTCAGATTGACTCACATTAGGCACAGAGTGGACTCATGGAAATGAATAAAGTGTGGATGCTTCAGTATAAAGTTGAGTCCCCTTTAAAAATTTCACTTATTTCTCCTAAGCCAGCTTAACTCAAATATGTCACTCCTACAATAATTGTAAAACTCATGAGCATCACCAAGGAATGTATGTTACTTTTATTAAAAGCTAAGCAATGATACTAAATGTAGATTTACTGATTTCTTCTGTAATTCTCATTACAATATAGCCTTGCATTGACCAAAAAAAAAAAAAAAAAAAAAGGGCTATTTAGAGACTAAGATCTCAATGAGGATTGGCACTGTCCTGAAATCTATTCTTTTTTTTTTTTTTATAATTTAATCTCTGCTCTAAGCAATGTTTCAATGCTGAGACTCAAAAAGATAAATAGGAGTTATCCTGGTGGGGACGTTTCTTTAAAGGCATCCCAGGGATACTGAACATCTTTACTGCAAATTCTCAACTAGGCTAAAATCTGCTTCCCCTAGACTAACACAAAATTCTTCCTTCTGCTTTGCCTTTTTATTACCCTTTTAGCCTTGTACAGAGTAGTACTCTTTTAAAAATGTAAATCAGATCATTTTATTTCCCTGCTTAAACCCTTCAATAGCTTTCATTGCTATTAAAATAAAATCCACACTTTTTTCCATGATCAATAAGGCTGACTAATATCATTCTGCCTAATTCTCTAAGTTCACTCCTTATTATTGCCACTCTAACTCAGTGTCATTCAGTCCCTCTGACATGCTTTTTTAGTCCCTTATTAAAGTCAAGCCTTTTGTAGCTTTCAGGACTTTTTATATCAGTTCTCACTTCACACAGTTCTTCACATACTTGACTTATTCTAGTCTCTCACCACACAGGTCACATCTCTAGAGAGGCCTTTCATTTTTCAAATACAAAAGGAAATCCAATTAAGCTTACACAGGCACATATACACATACAGTATTAGTTTTTTTCATAACTAAATACCCAAAAGGAAGAGTAACATTTGATCCAATTGTCCATTCACAACACCAAAATGATGGTTTCTTTTTTCTTCCCCGCTCAGGCTTTTTGTATGCCCAATTCATCCTATGTCAATATCCATGCATCTCACCTGAGAGTTTTTAGCAAGGTCTTTATGCTTCAATGTATTTATCCAATTTGAAAGAGTAATATACTGCAATTAGCTTTTTTGAAATTATATGGAAGAAACTTTCTTTTTTGAAAATATATGGAAGCAACTTTCCCAGGAAACCTTCAAAGAACTTGCTATTGTGTCTCACCTTAAAGCAATCACTGTTTTCCAGGGAATGAAGGAGGGTGCAGAGCTTAATCCAATAATATTCCCTGCCCCAGAGCTTGGAGTTAGGGAAGGTCAAAAGCTTTAAGAGAGCAAGAAACCCTTAATGAGTTGGAGGGAGACTTGGCAACCTGACTGAGAATAGTGAATAGGAGAAGGAATGGAGCAGGATACAGAAAATCAGCAGACATCCACTCTATTCTTCTTGTTGACTTCCTATTTTACTGCTCTGTGTATTAGTTATCTCACTAAGAGGATGGTAAGTGCCTTTTTAAACCCTTGTATATTGCAGCAACTAAGTCACATACACAATGATTTTGCTGAGTGAATAAATAAATGATGGAGTTATAAAATAGTATAATATATGGAGAAATACAGTGAGCTCAAGAGATAAAGCCAAAATATAAGCAGGGGCATATCATGAAGGACCTGTATACTCTATGATTATAGGTTCGGTTATGTCACAACAAAAAATGATGCAAACACTCAATATATTAAAGCAAGAAAAGTTTATTTATGCTCATACTCTGTATGCACAATGGATGCTCAGAGCTCTGTATACTGTTTTAATCAGGAGCCCATGCTGATGGCAGCTTATTGTCATCTGTTTCTACCACTATTGCATCATGAGGAAGGTTAATGGGGAGTCTTTCACTGACTCTTGGTTTCTGTAAATAAATGATGATGTCACCTCTGATAGCATTTTATTAGCTAAAACTAGACACATCTAGCTTCAATTGGGAAGCAAAAAAATACCATTAACTATGTGTCTGAAACATTTGTTTCAAAACAGCATATTTAAGGGTCTTTTATCAAATATAAAGGGCATATGTGGGCAAGAGAAATTGGAAAAAAAATAGGAAGGGTATATGATCAAGCACTAATAACAATTTCAAATTAGTTCATAATTTGGGGGGACATACTAGGTTTATTTTCACGTAAAGTTGAAAATCAAACACTATCATATATTTAAATTAACTCAATGCTTATAAGAAAAGACAGAGAGTATACAAGCAAACTATATTGAAGAAAATAAAGCTGAAGTGTTGGCCAATTTAAAAATATTTATTTAGGGCATACCACTATAAAACATTGAGTAAAAAACTGTTGAGCCAAGACCTGAATCCATATTTCTCTTACATCAAAATAAATGTCCTTCTCTTTATACTGTTTCGGTCTGAAATAAAAGCAAGCAAACAAATAAACAAACAAAAACTACCAAACTTTTTACTCCCGACTTACAATGTTCTCTTCTATTTGGAGAGTTATCTATTAGCATAACATTCCCAGCCCCATTTGTCCTCCCATTTACTTTTAATCTGAGTAGAAACTTGATTTACGTTACTGGTAAATTTCAAAAAGAAAATGAATGTACTTAACTCAGTTTTTTCTTTCTTCTTCTTCTTCTTCTTTTTTTTTTTTCTTCAAGATTTGACTTCCTAGACAGAAGGTCCATTGGAGGCTGCTTCTCCAGGTCATAAATTGTGTGAGTGCTGACTCTCAGATTAGGAAAACTGTGTTGCTTAGCAGGACATGTGACTAGGTCAGAAGTCTCAATTTCTGGTGTTCAACGTAAGAAAACGCATTGTCACAACGGGCCGTAATTTCACTGTTATTCATCAAACACCTAAATGATAAAATTAATATGTAGATCTGAATGTGCCTCATTCCTTACATCTGTTTCTCAGTTGGTTCAGGACTTAGGCAGAAAAACAAGCATGACATATTCGATGCTCAATCCAATAACAGCAAAACATAAACAAAGAATAAATATGTGATAGTTACTTAGAGAAAGGTTAAATGAAGCTTTTTGTGGAGTTTCCATATAGACATGACTTTCAAACTGAAACCTGTAAAAATAGTAATATGTGGTAGGTAGAAGAAAGTCATAGGTAGAAAGCCATTTCCAAGTGTAAAAGTTTATAAATCCAAATTGTATCTATAATGTAGTCTATCTGATAAAACTTTTATTAAGGTAAATAAATGAGGGATTCAAGTTCCAAATATGAAGTATGTTGATGTTGTTGCTTGCTCCATAATCCTAAACAATTCTCAGTCATTCTTTAAGACAGATCATAGTTCTTCTTCTCTATAGACTTTTCTAATTTATCAAATAATAAAATATAGTTATTTTCCAAATATCTTCACAACTTCTTATCTTTCATATTTTTATCCTTTTTCTGTTTTTACTGAATTGTTATTTAAATACTTCATTTCTCATATAATTCTTCAGTTGTTTAAATTTTATCACATTAGTTAGATTAATCTTTTCATGGAAACTTCACTAAGGATTATAAATCTTTGTATTCTCACAATATCTTGAACTGCCTCTGAGATTTAGTGCATTACTTAATTATCTACTGTTGGTTTTATCTTTTAATGTGCGCATAGCAGAAATTCAATTGTAATGAAAAATAAGGCAAATAATATCTTATATTTTAGCTTTATTCTCAGCTAAATAATCTGATCAGAAAATGGACTGTGTGGTATACAGTGGGAAATGTACACTCATAGAAAAAGAGTAAAATGAATGAGACAATCAGTCAATCATCCAATCAGTCAATCAATAAATATTTATCCATAGACTACTCATGTGGCACGCCTCATGCTGAGCAAGAGATCCTGGGAAAGTCTGACATGCTCTCTGTCTTCATGAACTCAGAGTGTAAAGAGAAATAGATAAATAGAAAAAGTAATGACAATACATTTGATGGACTGTTGTGACAATATATTTACTGAATTTTTTTATTCTTTATGAAGAAGTCTATAGATCAGATACAGAAGTCTTACACACGTTTTTTTTTCCAGCAAAGAAAGTGATAAGAATGGAGTTTATTGTGTTAGTGTGGCAGTGGATGTATTAATATATGTATGGGGTAAACTGGAAGTTTGAAATTTAACAGACTTTCTTAAATCCCAAACTGAGTTCACACAGTAAGTAGTTCAGATATTGGAGACACAACCTTTCACCAAAAAGAAAGGCAGTATGACCACAGTGAGGCAAAGTCAAGCAAAACAAGGATATATCTTTCCATCCAGCAGATAACTTGGATGTGCACCAAGAATGGCAGTATTCTCTTGTCTTCAGGTAGAGCCTTCATTATTTTACTATCATTGGCCACTATATGTCTGTACAAGAAAATTAGAGTGCAGTGAAACTTTATGTGGAGAACAAGGATTTTAGAATGTAAGAACAAAAACAGATATAAACTGTGTTTTCATTAATAAATCATTTAATTTTAATGTGTCCTCATAGAAGTCAACTTAATTGATTAATGTTCAAATATTTTTTTAAAAAAGCAAGGATTAATATATAATTAAACAATTGTTCTATATTAATCACGTGAAAATTTTCAACTATAGCTAGGAATTACCTACAATTAGGGGCAGCTAAGGAAAGAAAATGAAAAGTGGATCAGAGAACCAACAAATATGGAGATGTATAATGCAGTATGCATAGTAATGATTTGAGAGTTGTGTAAGATAAACTGATATTCCAAGTTTATAAATTCAGTTGGAGAAGATATGAGTAATTTGAGCAGGGAAATTTTGTCTAAAAGTGTTTTATTCTTGTTTGTTGAAATGACATGCATGTGTTAAGATACAACAAAAGAATTCTGACAACAAATGTATAATTTTTCACATACATTTTTGGATATAATGTATATATCTTTCCACACATATATTCAGAAGAAATAGATAAAATAGATGAAAAAATAAAATAGATAGCAAATATACTTAAATAAGAATGGATCATTACCTTATGGTTTAAGCTTCTGACATAGAATCTTTTAGGAAATTTCTCTTATGAGAGAACTTATGAGGCAAGTTATATCCCTATATTTGCACTAATATCTTATTAATCCATCCAAATAATTATTATTTTAAAACTTTTGTACACACCAAAATACTTTTCCAATAAGTATCATTTTTCATAGTATAATAAAATTATCCTACATATTAAAATTGATACAACCAACTTTTAACCTTCCTGATAAGATTTGAACTTAATAAAATACTTTGAAATGGTTTGATTTTCTCCACAAATCATTTGGGTGTGGAAAAAAAAAAGATTACATTAATCTATTACTCTATTTCTCTGTGGAACAGAGACTGGATAACTGGAAAAGCTGTTTCTGAGTCCTGGCTTGCTAACTGAGTATGCTCATATCAGTTATTGGCAGCACCTGTCATCTGCCTTGTGTTCTTAGATGCAATATAAATCTTTTTACCTAATGATATCATCTCTATGAGAGTACAGGAAATGCCATATTGGGTTGTACATGTGATCCTTCTAATCCTAAGTTTGTTTTGATAGGTATTTCTAGGGCTGCCTTATGGAAAGATATGCCTTATAACACATGACATTAAGCAATACCAATTAAAGATACATTGAACACGTCTCAACAACAGCACGTGTTTATTTCTACCCCATACCTACATCCTACTATTATGGTTGTAACAGAATAAAAGCAGATTAATAATGTCAGGCTCAAACTGAGGTCCGAAGAAAGTCAGTGGGTGAGTGGTGGGTAGCTGGAAAAACACTGGAGGAATTGTGGACAGTTTCTACATGGCTTTACTCTTTTTCTGGGTGTGAGTAAGCCTGGGCATGAGCAAGCCCAGGCACAAGCCATATGTGCAGCATTAGCAGGGTAACATTGCTTTTATACACACCCTGTTTACACACCATTTCTACACAATAATGACTGCGCCAAGCATTAGCTTATGTGGGTGATCACGTAATGTGCCTCAAGTGGTGTGGTTTACAAAATGAGGGGAGGTGTGCACCTGAGTTCCAAACTCACTGAGTCATGCTGGGCTGAAAGTTTCCCTCGACGTATTCTTGACCACAGCATATCCATTTCCCTAACACCCCACCCCTTAGGCCAAGGGAGACATAGGCCTTGGACATATAGGTCTGACACATAGGCCTTATACATACGTTCTGGGCATACAGGCCACAGACACAAAGGTCAGACATATAGGCCCTGAACATTAAGCCAGGTTTTTATTTCACTACCTTGAGTAATGTTGGGGCAGGCTGCAACCAGTTACCATTCAGCCACATACCTGGTCAGAGGAGGTCGGGGCAGGCTGCAACCAGTTACCATTTAGCCACATACCTGGTCAGAGGAGGTCATCCTTCTTCTTATAGTTCTTGCCACATGGCCTGGCCCCACATGGGTTGGTGATCAAACTAGTCACTTTTTTAAATTCTAGGTAGTTCATCACAAGGTTTAGCCTCAATAAACTGCACAGCTATCAGTGCAGATTATCATAGGTGTCATCTCCTTGATTATCATTATTCATATTGCTCTGAGTTCAGCCCATTGACTACTTTGTCCACAACCAGTATCAAACCATATGTTGTCAGTAATAGGCTGGACTGTGACAGCAGTCCAAGCAACAGCAGTACCCCGGCTAGACCCATCTGCATACCATGCCCATCAGGAATGGGGCAGGGAGTACCTCAGGCATATCCCGCATTAGGACTACAGGTCCCAAGACTTCCTGCAACTCTGCTGCTAAAGGGATTGTGTTCAGTGTACACCACTGCTCCAAGTAGGTACCCTACTTTGCTAAAGTGAATGCCTGCACCATCCCAGTCTGGGCGATCATTACCCATAAATGCACCCACCCAGCTGTCGGGTAAGTTCTCCACATGACAACTGCAGCCTGTCCTGTCACACTCTCACAAGCCCAAAGAGCAGCACATACAGCTGCTAGCTGTTTCTCTGTCAAGGAATACTGGAGCTCAGCTCCCTTCCATAGTTGGCACCAAAAGCCAACTGGCATCCTCAAGCAGTCTGTGTGCTGCCACAGGCCCCAACCAAAACCATCTGTGGTCACATGCACATCCAACTCAAATGAGTGCCCTGGTCGACTACCCATAGAGCTTGTGCCTGCTGCATAGCCCACTTGACTGCCAGGAAGGTGGTCTCAGCTGCACCATCCCAATCTCAGGCAAACTAGCATTGCTGATTCTAAATCTGAAAGCAAATCAGAGGTTAACATAATATTATCAACAAGATCATGACATATGGTGGGTCTATTCGTATACCCATGTGGCAACACTCTGAAAGTCCGTTGTTGCTCTCTCATGAAGGCAAACAGTTCCTGACTCTCCAGAAAAAACAAACAAAAATAAAATTGCATTAGCCACGTCCACCGCATAGTGGTACTATCCCAATTCTGTCATCAAGAGGTCCATCAATTCCACGGTAGATGGCACAGCTACCAAGTCGTGTAAAACGTCCACACCCAGAATATATCTGTGCTAGTGTCTCCCAGCACCAGCACTTGCTGTGCATTGATGGGAGACCAGTGGATTGCTAATTTCACATGTGGCCTCCGCTTCTCTGGTGTCCCCACAAAGCCGGGTACCCAGGTCAGTTGCCTCATCAAACAGAAAAAGACTTTAGTCCCCTGCCTGGCTGTAGCACATAGTCTTTGAGCTGGAGCCCCTGGGTGGGACTAGGTCACACAGCACTGTATTTCTCCCCTTGGGCATTTTCTGGAATTGCTGCTCTGTAGACAACTGTCTCTAGATAGTTAAGAGTACTTCACTGGGCTGCTTATTGATTATCTCTCAGTGAACCCCAGCCAAAATCAAATCTATCCACATAGGTGAGCATGTTACTCATTGGTACACCCTTTTCTCTTGTGGGGGATCCCCTTCTTTATGGCACAGACCCCCTCATTCCCACCTACAGCTTCCAGGCCTGCATACACAGCAGCCTCTAATTCCTTTTTCAAGCTCTGTAGCTGAGCTTCTAGGTGCCCCGCCTGCGTCTGGAGATCCCCATTCACGGAAGCTTCTAACTTCTTTTCTGAGCTGTGTGACCTGTAATAGGCCCTCCGGGCACCCTACATGTGCCTGGAGGGCCCTTACCTGGACTGCATCCCACAGGGACTGGATGTGTACTTCTCTTAGCGCAGTCAGAAGTGACCATCCAACCCTACCGGCAAAGGCTCATTCTTTTTCACTGCTCTGTGCTTCCAGCTGCCTCAGTGCTTTCTCCATGCTTGTGGGTAACCCATTCACCACCGCCCAGGTTTCCACCAGGGCCTATCGGAGCACCAAAGCTGCCAGCAGATACCACAACTCATGTTGCGGCCACATGGCCAACCCGGAATCAGTGGGGACAAAAGGCTCACTCACTCTGGGATCCTGTTCGTTACGCCAATTGTCAGTTTCTAACTGAGGCCCAAAGGGAGTTGGTGGGTGAGTGGCAGGTAGGTGGAAAAACACTCGAGGAATCAAAAACAGTTTAGACATGGGTTTATTCTCTTTCTGAGTGCAGGCTAGCCCGGGTGCAAGCCTGGGCATGACCTGTATGTACAGTGTTAGCAGGGTCATTATACCTTTTACAGAAAATAGTGGGTCTGAGCCAAGCACAAGCTCATGTGTGTGATCACACAATGTGCCTCACGTGGCATGGTTACACAATGAGTGGAGTTGAGTGTCTGTGTTCCAAACTTGCAGAGTCACGCTGGACCGGATGTCTGCCTTGGCCTATTCTTGACCACAGCACATCCATTTTCCTTACAAATAGACTGGGCAAAAAGAATTTATAAGTGATCACAGCAAATGATGAATGCCAAATTATTCTTTAAAGTGGTCTGTGAATGAATGAATGACAGTTGACTTACGATTAAAGCTTCTTTTTTCTTGTAATAGCCTACAATAGAGAAATACAACAAATATGCACACACCCTTGTGCTACAAAATTCAAGAATGTTAAGAAACAGTGCCTTTAAAAGTGTGTAATTGAAAGGGACTAAATAGAGGAGAATTGGTAGAAGAATTATTGAAGACAAATTTGGATCTCAAATATGTTCTGTCTAACTCAAACAGCCTAGTGATTGCCTATTCTGCAGTGACAGAAGATAAGTTTATTGTTAGTGAAATCTCGACAGGAGAAATTTCAAACTTTTGGAAAATATTTCCTGATAAAAGAGATAAAGAAAATGTCTTGAGTCCTAATACTGAAGGGTGAGATCCAGTCCTCCTTTTTTTATTAGCTTTTACAATGCTGACTTTCAGACTCAAACCCATTTGGTAATAAGAGATAATTTCTTCTGTTAAAAAAAAAAAAAAAAAGAGTAAACCTGAGAAGTATGTATTTCCAACTCTGGTATTTGAGAATCCTTCACTGAAAACGGTGAATTCTCGTTAGATCACTTTATTATGACACACCAGTTGACAAAACCTGAATAAGCAGACAAAGTTTCACCCGTGTGTAAGAAAAACTATTCAAGGTTAACTGAGAATTTCAAAAGATCTTACAAAATAACAGGGACAAAAATACACATAAATGAATGAATATATAGCAAAGAAATACATAGAGCAAAAGAAAAGGAAATATATATGTAATATAAATAATATTGTCAAATATAAGAAACACTACTTTCCCCATTAGCCAAGAATGTCTTTAAAAAGCAATGCTGAAGATCACTAATCATCAGAGAAATGTGAATTAAAACCATGATGAGATATCTTCTTACACATCAGAATGGCTATTATTGAAAAGTCACAGAAATAACAGATTTTGGCATAGATATGAAGTAAAGTTAACATTTATACACATTTGGTAGGAATATAAATTAATTCAAACTCTATGAAAAACAGTATGAAGCTTCCTCAAAGAACTAAAAGTGCATCTACAATTTGATCCAGCAATCTGGCTACTGGATATCTACCCAAAGGAAAAGAGTTCATCATATTAAAAAGATACCTGCACACATATAAAAATGTGAAAAAAAAGAAAAGATGTTATAACTAATAAATGAGTTTAAAAATTAAAGAAGATACCAAGTCAGTGCATGCAAATCAATTATATCTTTATATCTACACACACACACACACACACACACACACACACACACACACACACACACACACACACACACACACACACACACGATGGAATACTGCTCAGCCAAAATAAAAGAATAAAATAATGCCTTTTGCAGCAACTTGGATGGAAATGGAGGCCATTATTCTAGGTGAAGTCACTCAGGAATGAAAAATCTAATACCACGTGTTCTCACTGATAAGTAGGTGCTAAGCTTTGAGTACACAAAAGCATACACAGTGGTATAATAGACATTGAAGACTCACAGTGGAGAGAAGGAGGGAGAGTGAGGGATACAAAGAACATATTGAGTACAATGTACAACATTCAGGTGACAGGTGCATTAAAACCCTAGACATCACCACTGTGCAATTAATCCATGTAACCCAAAACAACATATACCCCTAAAGAAAAGCAATTGAAATAAAAATTGAATTTAACTAAATGTTAGAAAAGAAATTAAACATCGTAATATAGAAAATAGTAGAAAACCAATTTTGAAGATGCTGGGAGGTAAAATATTGAAATAATATAATGTCCAAATAAAATAAGCAGAAGAAATAAAAAAATAAGAATAAAATAACATTTTGAAGACGCCCCCAACAGTGTAACAACATAAGTTAAAAGGATCCACAAAATAGCATACTATGGTAAAATTTTGAGAGCATTGAGCCTAAAAAGGAATAAACGATTGTGTCATTCTAGATTTCCACATTACGGTTGCTGTACTATAAATAAGAACCTCGAAAATTATATCCATTGTCTACATATACTCATTTGTCCTCTGTAACGTGTAATCTTAGATGTTTCAGGAGCCATAAGAGGTTTCTACTGGAAATTATCTGGTATGTAGTAGAAATTAATTATTACACTACACCTCAAGATTAGCTTTGGTTGCTGTTTAGGTAAAATGCTCCACTCACTATATTTTGTTGGTCTAGATTTTCTTCCTGAATGTTCTCATTCACTCTCATACTACCATAATGTAATTGTGATGCTCAAAGTATATTTTTAACTGTCAGCTCATTCCCCAGTTTAAAATCTCCTTTTACTGAATATCTAATTAAGATTAACTCATTTGTACTTCAGAACCTCTATGTCTAATATAGTACTCTGCCTTGTCTGAATTACTGTATTATTGAGGGGGAGGAACTCTAGTTGTCTCATCAATACTGTTTTCTCCTTCCTAATAACAAACTCTTATATTTGCGGCAATGTGTCAAGCTAAAATACTACATTTCACAGACTCCCATGTTGTGAGACATGATCATTAAATTAATTTCTGCTTGATAACTATAGGCTGATTTTTTTTGCATTAGATTACTGGTAATGCTTCTTAAAATTGAGACAGGTAGCTGAGACACATTATTTTGTTCTTTTTTCTTCACTTCCTGCCTAAAATATGTGTTTGATATGGATAACATGAACAGTTGTATGCCTACGGAAGAAACTGCGTCTAGTTGAAAACTTTCTCACAAGGGAAGCTCCAAGCCCAGAATATTTCATTGGTGAATTATATCAACTTTTTAAGAATGAAGCAATATCAATTCTACTGAATTTTTCCAAAACGCAGATGAATGAATATTGCCCAACTCGCTTTATAAGGCCACAATGAATTTAATAAAACAAATGAAAAATATCAAAAGAAAAGAAAAAAAATAGATACAAGCATCTTCAAAACATAATAGAAAATCACATTAAGTAACATATAAAATAAATAATACAGCATTACCAAGAGGAGTCTATCCTCAAAATGCAAGGCTGGTTCAACATTCAAAAATCAATCACTTTAATTCACCATATTAACAGAATGAAGAGAAGAAATTTTATAGTCTTATAATTCAGATGTATAAAAGGCACTGACAATATTCAAAATTTACTAATGATAAATATTTTCAGCAAATTACAAATAATAGGAGAAATTTTAAATTGGAATAAGGACAGCTCAAAAAGGTTAACTTTATTCAACATCATATTGAACCTAAAAAAGACTGGAGCCTTCCCCCCTTAGGTTCTATTGTCTTTCTTGTTCAAGAATGTAATAGAAGTTCTAGCAAGCTATAAAATCTTGCATATTTAAACAACTTTAAAAAGTTATTTGTATTATAAACAATATGAATGTCTACTAAACAATATATGAAGAAAAGGTGTTATAATTAATAAATGAGTTAAAAAATTAAAGAGGATACCAAGTCAGTGCATCAAAATCAATTATATCTTTATATACTCCCAATGAATCATTAGCATATGAAATAAAAAATAGCACAATATATAGTGATAACAAAAATAAAATGATTGGGTATGAATCTAAGTGAATACAATATGTCTTTGCTGAAAACTACAAAACACTAAGGAAGAGGATCAAAATAGACCTAAATAAATTGAGAGGCAGAAGACTAAACATTGTGATGACTACTCTTCCTAAATTGTTTTATAGATCCAATATATTCCTAATAAAAATCATCATGGGGTTTTTTTCTTAGATAATGATAAGCTGATTGCAAAGTTAGTAAATAGGCAAAAACATTCTGCTAAAGAACAAAAATTAAAAACTCATATTATTTGATTTGAAGGCATACTACAAAATTATAATGATTTCCAGAAGAGTATAACTGTGGCAAAATGAAAAACACGGAGATTGATTAAACAACAGCATGGAAAAAGACTCAAACAAATATGATCAACAGATTTTTTTACGAAAGCACAAAGATATTTCTGTGGAGAATGCAAAGTTTTTCCAAGAAATCGTGTGGGAACAATTGGCTCTCCACATGAAAAACAACTTAACTTCAAATGGCACCTGATACCTGATACAAATATTAACACATAATGAAACATAGACCCGAAAGAAAAATCTAAAGTTATAAAACTGCCGGAAGAAATCATAAGATAATAATTCTGTGAACTTTTTTAGGCAATTTTTTTTTTGATAAAACATTTAAACACAATCTGTAAAAGAAAAAGATAAATTGTATTTTGTTAAATTTTATGACTTTCTTCTGTGAAAGGCAACATAAAGATAGCTCAAATACAAACCACAAAATATGATAAATTATTTGCATATCATAATTCTGTCAAAATACTTTATTCTTAATATATATAAATATTATTAAATATTTATTAAATTATTTAAAACTCCAGAAGAGCATAAACACTCAATTAAGAATAGCCAAGGCTGGGCGCGGTGGCTCATGCCTGTAATCCCAGCACTTTCAGGGGCCAAGATAATCAGATTATGAGGTCAGGAGATCAAGACTACCCTGGCCAACATGGGGACATCTGTCTCTACTAAAAATACAAAAATTAACTGCTCATGATATTGCATGCCTGTAACTCCAGCTACTCGGGAGGCTGAGGCAGGAGAATCACTTGAACCAGGGAGTCGGAGGTAGCAGTGAGCAGAGATCACGCCACCACTGCACTCCAGCCTGGTGATACAGTGAGACTCAGTCAAAAAAAAAAAAAAAAAAAAAAGGATGGGTGAAATTTGTTTCACAAAAGGTGATACATAGAGGATAAGTAAGCATATGAAAATATACTCAACATCATTTGCTACTAGGAAAACAGCAATTAAAACTATAAGGAGCTACCATTATGGAGTTAAATTTTTAAAAAACAAAAAACTTATATTGCTGGTGGAAATGCAAAATACTACCGTCACTTTTAAAGGTAGTTGGAAGTTTCTTACACAGTTGAAAATATACTTACTGTATGATTCTGAGAACCAGTAGGAGAGACATATACACACACAGACACACACATATATATGTATATATACACAGAGAGAGAGAGAGGGAGACAAAGAGAGAGACACACACACACACACACACACACACACACACACACACAGAGTTAACAGAAATTGGCTCAAGCAATTACGGAGTACAAGAAGTTCCAAGATCTTCCATTTGCAACCTAGTAAACTGGGAAAGCCAGTGGTATAATTCTGTTGCTGTCCATAGGCCTGAAAACCAGGGGAGCTGATGTTCAAGGGTGGGAGATTGATTTCCCAGCTAAAAGAGAGTGCAAATTTGCCTTCCTGCACTATTTTTTTTTCACTGTTTGGCTCTCCATGGATTGGATAATGTCCACTGCATTAATGTAGGCAATCTTCTTTATGTAGTCTACTGATTCAAATGCTAATCTCTTCCAGAAACACTCACAGACACACCCAGAAATAATGTTGTACCAGCTGTCTGGGCATCCCTTAGCTTGTTAAGGTTGACATCTAACTGGGAGATACCCAGAAATCTCCATCCTTAATACAAAATAAATAAAAATGTATAATTGCAAAAGATCAGTACATTCGTATTTACTAACTTTATCTCATCATTCATAAATTTATTCATAATTATCCCAAACTAGATATGCCCTAGATGTCTTTAAGTTGGTGAGTAGATAAACAACCTATGGCACATCCATAAAATAGACTAGTAGTCATCAATAAACACGCATTCTACTATTACCTATGTGTGTGTTTGTGTGTGTGTTGTGTGTTTGTGTGTGTGTGTGTGTATGTGTGTGTGTGAATACAGGTAGATAAGCAGATGGATTAGTCATGAATATAAATTTCAGATAAGTCCAAAGATTGGAACATAAATAAATCCTTGTAAGATTTTGTGGTGTAGGGATGATGTATTATAAAGAGAAGCACAAAGGAATATTTAGGAGGTGATTTAACAGCTTTTTATACTGAATGTGGTACTGAATACACAATTCTATGCAGTTTTTAAAACCTAAAGTGCCATGAAATAGTACATTTTACTATGTATGAATGTAAAAAAATAAATAGAATGTACATGAACCCAAAATAAATTTCAAACCATAGCAACTAAACATGAGTATATTAACCAAACTGAAAGGGATTGAGATTAAAATGGCTAACCTGTTTTTGAAGAAGTATATTTTGAATACATAACATAAAATTAAGGACAAAAAACTTAAATACTATATAGATATATGAGTTAGCAGTACTCAAAATAATGTATATGTATACCAGGGTGTGGTATCACTCAAGAAATTGCTGCCTAGTCCAAATGCCCTGGAGAGTTTCTCAAAGTTTGTATTTGTTAGTTTCATTCCTTAAGATTTTAGATTTTATTCTCTAATGAATTGTTATTTGATTTTTGTATATGGTGAGAGATAAAGATCTAGTTCTATTGTTCTACATGTGGATAGTCAGTTTTCCTAGCACCATTTATTGAAGAGACTGTTGTTTCCTCAATGTATGTTCTTGGTGACTTTGTCAAAAATGGGTTCACTATACATGCATGGAGTTATTTATCTGCTCCCTATTCTGTGTCGTTGGTCTATGTGCTTATTTTTATGCCCATATGATACTGTGTTGGATATCATAGCTCTGTAGTGGAACTTGAAGTCTGGTATTGTGATTCCTTTCGTTTTGTTCTTTTTTTCCAAGATAGATTTGGCTATTCTGGGTCATTTCTGGTTCCATATAAATTTTAGGATTTTTTTAAAATTCTGTGAATAATGTCATTGGTATTTTGATAAAAATTTTGAAGATGTAGATTGTTTTATTAGCATGGAAATTTTAATGACCTTGATTATTCAAATTCATGAACATGGAATATCTTTCCATTTCTTGTGTCTTATTCAATTTATTTGATCAAAGTTCTATAATTTTCACTCTAGAAACCTTTCACTTCTTTGGTTAAGTTTATTTTTAGGTATTTCATTTTATTTGTAGTGGTTGTAAATGGAATAACGTTCTTGATTTGTTTTTCAGATCGTGCAGTTGGCATATAAAAATGCTACTGATTTTCATATGTTGATTTTGTGTCCTGTAACTTTACTGAATTTGTGGTCAGTTCTAATAATTTTTGGTAGAATCTTTAGGTTTTCCAAATATAAAGCCATATGATTTGCAAACAAGGATGACTTGACTTCTTATTTTCCAATTTGCATGCCCTTTATTTCTTTCTCTTGTCTGATTGCTCTAACTAGGTCTTCCAGTACTTTGTTACGTAACACTGGTAAAAATTGGCATCCTTGTTGTGTTCATGAACTTAGATAAAAAGCTTTCAGTATTTGCCTGCTCAGTATGATATTAGTTGTGAATCTGTCATTTAAGACTTTTATTGTGTTGAAGTATGTTCCCTCCACACCCATTGTTGACGGTTATTATTATAAAGAGATGTTGAATTTTATTAAATGCTTCTATGACAAGAAGTGAAATGACATTTTTTCCTTCATTCTTTTGCTATGATGTATTGTATTGATTAATTTGCATATTTTGAAACATCCTTGCATCACTGGGATAAATCCAGCTTGGCCATGGTGAATGATCTTTGTAATGTGTTGTTTAATTCAGTTTGGTAATATATTATTGAGGAATTTTACATCAATGTTCATTAGGTATCATCTTCTGCAGTTTTTTTTTTTTTTTTAATGTATCTTCATCTTGTTTTGGTGCCAAGATACTGTCCATGTAGAATGAATTTGGAAGTATTTGGTCCTCCTCTACTTTTTCAGAATAGTTTGAGTAGGATTGGTATTAGTTCTTTAAATGTTTGGTAATATTCAACAGTGAAGTCATCAGGTCCTGAGCTTTTCTTCGCTGGAAGGTTTTTATTATCACTTCAGTCTCATTACTTGTTATTGCTCTATTCTGGTTTCGGATTTTTACTTGGTTCAATTTAGGAAGGTTGTATATATCTAGGAATTTATCAATTTCTTCTAGGTTTTCCAATATATTGATATATAGTTGCTCATCACAGTCTCTAATGGTACTTTTATTTCTGCAGTATCAGTTGTAATGTCTCTTTTTTCATCTACAATTTTACTGAGTCTTCTCTTTTTTGTTTAATTCATCTGCCTAGCTTGTCAACTTTGTTTCTTTTAGAAAAAAATCAGCTTCTCGTTTTGATGATTTTCTGTATTTTCAAATTTTATTTATTTCTGCTCTGATCTTTATTATTTCATTTCTTCTACTAATTTTGGCTTTCATTTGCTCTTGCTTTTCTATTTCTTTAACATACATAGTAAGATTTTTTATTTGAAGGTTTTTCTTTTATTTTTAATGTAGACACATTTTTATAAACTTTACTTAGTACTGCTTTCAGTGTATATCCCAGGTTTTGATATGGTGTGCTTTCATTTTCATTTGTTTCAAGATATATTTAAGTTTTCTTCTCAATTTTTTTATTGACCAGTACACTGGTCATTCACGATCTTATTGTTTAATTTTCATTTGTCTGTATAGTTTCCAAAATTCCTCTTATTGTTGAACTCTAGTATTCCATTGTGGTCAGAGAAGATGCTTGATATTACTTCTCTTTTTTTTGGAAAATTTTCAGACTTTTTTTTGCCTTAACATATGATGTATTCTTGAGAATTGTTCATGTGCTGAGGAGAAAATGTGTATTCTTCAGTCTTTGGATGAAATATTCTCTAAATATCAATTAGTTTCATTTAGTCTACAATTCAGATTAACTTTGATGTCTCTTTGTTGATTTTCTGTCTGAATGATCTTTCCAATGTTGTAAGTGTTGTAGTCTTCAAATATTATTGTATTGGCATCTCTTTCTCTCTTTACTTTTAATAATATTTGCTTTATATATGTGGGTTCTCCAGTTTTGGATCTATATATATTTACAATTGTTATATTCTCTTGCTTGATTGCTTGATTGACTTCTTTATCATTATACAATGATCTTCTTTGCCTCTTTTTATAGTTTTTGTCTTGGAGTTTATTTTTTGTGACATAAGTATAGTTTCTCCTCCTCTTTTTTGTTTTCCATTTTCATGGAATATTTTTTTTCCATTCCTTTATTTCAGTATATGTTTGTCTTTACAGGTAAAGTATGTTTCTTGTAGGCAACAGGTTGTTTGGCCTTGTGCTTTTTTAAATTTTTTTATTTTTCATCCATTCAGCCCCTCTATGTCTTTTGAATGGAGAATTGAGTCCATTTACATTTATTTATATTATTGATAAGTAAGGAATTACTCCTTTTATTTTTTTATTTGTTTTCTGGTTGTTTTGTGGTCTTCTCTTCCTTCCTCTTTATCTTCCTGTTTGTGAAGGTGATTTTCTCTGATAGCATGTTTTATTTTATTTTATTTGCATTTTTTTGTGTATCTGTTATAAGATTTTAATTTGAGGTTTCCATGAGGCTTGCAAGAACATCTTATAGCCCATTATTATAAACTGATGACACACATAGCACATTGTATAAACAAATAAATAGCTAAAAAAGAGATAGCTAATACACATTTCAAATTTTAACTTCATCCTCCTGCTTTTTTACTTTTGTTGCTTCTATTTATATCTTATTATACTGTCTTAGTTTTGAGAGGTTGTGATTGTTATTTTTGAAAGGTTCATATTTTAGTATTTCTACTTAAGATATGAGAAGTTTATACCACAGAACTACAGTGTTATAATATTCTGTGTTTTTCTGTGTACTTACTATTACCAGTGAGTTTTATACCTCAGATGATTTCTTATTGTTCATTAATGTCCTTTGCTTTCAGATTGATTAACTCCCCTTAGCATTTCTTGTAAGACAGGTCTCATGTTGATGAAGTCCCTCAGATTTATTTGCCTGGGAAAATCTTTATTTCTTTTTTATTTGATGGATTTTTTTACTTGATACACTATTCTTGGATATCTATATCTCTCTCTATATATATATCCATATATATATATATATATATATATGTTTTTCCTTCAGGACTTTAAATATGTTATGCCACTATGTCTTAGCCTGTAAGGTTTCCACAGACACGTGTGCTGCCAGATGTGTTGAAGTTCCTTTGCATGTTATTTCTGTTCTCTTGTGATTTTTAGGATGCTTTGCTTATCCTTGACCTTTAGGAGTTTTATTATTAACTTTCTTGTGGTAGACTTCTTCGGGTTAAATCTGCTTTGTGTTTTATAACTTCCTTGTACTTCACCATTGATATTTTTTCTCTAGGTTTGGGAAGTTTTCTGTTATTGTCCCTTTGAATAACTTTCTACCCTGATTAGCAATGTTATTGCTTATGTTTATAAATGTACCATGGTTATGTAAGATGTTAGCATTAGAAAAGAACTAAGTGAAGGGTATACAGAAACCATCTGTTCTCTTTTTAAAATATTTCTATATGTCTAAAATTATTTAAGAGAAGAATGAAAAACATACAGTTTTAATTATTTCTCCCATTTGCAGGTTTACATCTTGCCCCAGGAGCAGCCTAGGTAAAGGACCCAGGCCTTATTGAATCTGCTGAGTAATTCATGGCCAGCACTCTCACCAGGCACTGATTCTTCACCAGGTCACAGGCTTATCTCATTTTGTTTACGAGATTAGTCAGATGCCTTTCCATGGGGATATATATTTATTATATTTCCCTTTGAACTATTCATACAACATCTCAAAGATCACTAGAATCTCACAATTGCCACCATGAAGAGTTGGAGAATTGATAAGAATACATATGTGTGGTAAGTCACATTAAAGGAAATATAAAAAGATCAGAATTGGGTTGAGTTCTGAGGATTACACATATAAGCTTGCAAGAATATGCACACGGCATTTCAGGTACTCATAATTTAGTTAAACCATTACTTATTAAGATAAACAGAATGAGTGGTAGCACATTATATTATTTTTGGAAATATTATATGCAAAATAAAAAATATGTGTGAATAGAATATACTTTAAAAAATTTATATTTCAAATGAGCAATAAACTCAATACTCAAATTTTATCATGTTGAGATAAGTACACAAGGAGAACTCACCCATAAATTCAAAATATATTCCTTTCGTGTCCCTATTTTCTAAAATTTTACTGATTCTGAAGACATAAAAAGAATATGCCTTTATTACTTTCCAAAATCTAGATGGTGAGAGGGACAAGTACTTTTACCTTTTCAAGCTTAAGGTCAATGCAAAGGAAATACATTTAGGAGTAGAGAAACGCTAACTTAGCCTAGACTAGTACTCATTGATTTCTGGAAAAGTAATTACCTGAATAATAACCTGGGGCATGAAGGGGTTTTCCTGTGGTCAAGATAGAGAAAATGTAAGAAGAAGGGAGAGAGAATTCTAAGCAGAGGAAAAAGTAAAATCAAAGGTATGCATGTAAAAACTGCATCACATTATGTGTGAGAAACTATAAGAGTAATTGAGGTTTCTTGTAGTTTGAAAGGAGTAGGAGAATATCAGGGCTGAAGATTTACTCCAGCACCAAGTGCAGTTGATTTTGCATACCTTGTTAAATAGTTTCATGCAGTAAGTGCTATGGTCCATTGAAGAGTTTCAGAAAACTCTTTTAAAAAGTATATCAGTTTTAGTCGGGCACGGTGGCTCACGCCTGTAATCCCAGCACTTTGGGAGGCCGAGACGGGCGGATAACGAGGTCAGGAGATCGAGACCATCCTGGCTAACATGGTGAAACCCTGTCTCTACTAAAAATACAAAAAATTAGCCTGGCGTGGTGGCGGGCGCCTGTAGCCCTAGCTACTTGGGAGGCTGAGGCAGGAGAATGGCGTGAACCCGGGAGGCGGGGCTTGCAGTGAGCTGAGATCCCTCCACTGCACTCCAGCCTGGGCGACAGAGAGAGACTCCGTCTAAAAAAAAAGAAAAAAAAAATTGTATCAGTTTTATAAAACTCTTTAGAAAAGTATATCAATTTAGTGGCGATTAGAGGAATAATATGAAATGACTAAGAATAGAGGCACTTGAAATGAAGAAGATTGTGCTTATTTAAACACATTGAGAAGGAAAAAATATAAACAGTACTTTGGTGTGATTTGACATGGTGGCATGGGGCAGGAGATGGGGAGATACTCATTCTAGTAAGGTTGCTGGCAAGAAGGACACAGTGCTAATATATACTAAAGAAAAGAAAGACTATACAGAGAAGAAGGGGGTAAAATGATTAAGCTGTAAACATTTTCAAATGTGAATTTTTGTGAAAGACCATATGGAAAATAAAAGGATCGATAGTCAAGTCCCAGATTAGGAGAAGAGGGTTTGACTTGATAGAGAGGAAATGCGCTCGCCTAAGAAAAGTACATGCAGAAGGATAATGGGCCAATGAGTTCACCTTGTGGAATACAAAAGTACTTTGTTAGAACAAGGACACTGACCTAAAATGATAAATAAATATTTTTCCCTTATAGGTCTTAAAATATATGTTTCCTTTGAGTTTTAAACACAAGAAAGCTTAGCATAAAAATATTGTTTAAAAATAACAATTTTATAATGCCTTACGACATAATTTTCTCTGTATCAATTTTAAAGTTCACGAATATTGATCTAAAATCATTTTTTAATCTCTGTAATCTTTTAATTTTATATTTCAAGTAATTGCTACAAAGATTTGTAAAACACTTTGTGTAAAATATTGTGGCTATAAAGTAACTTACTGAATAAATACATTATAAATTATTAATAAATATACATTGTTGGACTAGAATCAATAATGGTTGATGTACCTGTTGCAATACTGATCCTGAGAAATTTTGCAGAGTCTACAATATAGTCTCATTTCATATTTATCTTAATATTAATCAAGTCCTTGCACTATTTCTATGATGATTAGCAATCAATTCAGGAATAGATCTATTATAACATGTGCTGCAGAAAAATTAGGATTTATGAGAGAAAGAAATCTTAACATAACTCTGTATACACTACTCATTTCTCTCCTTCAAATAATCCAATAACTACCTCTAGCTTGTGCAGGTATCTCTGAGTGTTGGGGTAATTTAAAAAGACAGAGTAGTCAAGCTTTCAGACACATAAAAATAATGTTTGATCTTACAATGGCCTCCAGCATCAGGCCAGCTCTTCTCTGTCTGGGAACTTGCCCTTTCTATATTTTAATAGAATGGGGGCCATAACCAACCCCAGGAACAAGAAAAAATAAATACTTATTGTTTTTCAACATTTTTTTACATGAAGAAACCGTTCACAATAATATTTATTTTTCCTTTTCTGTACGTTATGAAAGTTCAAGAAAGTCATTTTTCCTTGATTTGTGGTTGACTGAAAATGGAAAGGCCTATATCTGGGTTATTCTTAATACTTACGTTTTTCTTTTTTTTTTATACTTTTAGGAAATTTTTTTTTTTTTTATTATACTTTAAGTTCTAGGGTACATGTGCATAACGTGCAGGTTTGTTACATATGTATACTTGTGCAATGTTGGTGTGCTGCACCCATCAACTCGTCAGCACCCATCAATTCATCATTTATACTTACGTTTTGAGATGAAAAGGATTTTCTGTGAACCTTTACTGTGGGGCGCACTGTGAATTTTGTATCTATTCCCAGGTTCCAGGAGGCAATGAAAGTCTAAAGCTCAAGTTCATCAAAATAAACAATTGCCATAAACCTGAAAGCTGTCTTCATTGCTTTTGTTTTTTCATCTTGCTAATCTCCTAACCTCAAGGTTTAGAAAGATAACTATTTCCTTCAGCTCCCTCGTGCATTTAAGAAGCGTTGTTTCTCCTCCCCACCACCATCCCCACACCCAACCGCCTGGACTGTTTGTGGGATTTTTTTTTTTCTTGCAAGGGAGGTAATTTAGATAGCTAAAGAGCTCTATTGCTAGAAATATAAGTTCTAGATAGTTACTTTTAGCCATTTTAGCAACAGTTCAAAGATAAACTCTTTTTGGACATCTGCACTAACTCTCCAAAGAAAAATTAATAAAATACTCACAGATATCTCACAATGCTTGTGTAAATATCGTATTTTTATGTTGCATGTTACATTGCAAACTTTCTATTCAAATACCTGAGCTTCCATTGGATGTGCACAATTGTTATTCAGCTTTGCATTCCAGAGTCTTGTACTTTGTATTTTGTTATAACTTGATACCTGGTGCTCCTAAAAGACCTTATATTACAAGAAAATTTTGAAATTAAGTAACTGTTTCAATTGAAAATGATAACTGTATTTATTATAATAATAATAATATAAATAGGCTGCTGCCAAATACTCTTTTAGACTCATAACAAAATTATCTTTTTCTATAGAAATGTCAATAATTTTGTAGCAATCATTATTTTGTTATTTTTTGAATTAAAAATGATAAGTCAGTTGATGGAAACTGGAAAAAGTCTACATGATTTTCCATTTGACCTTTTTTCCATAGTCTCATGAGTGTCACAGTCCCTTTAATCACCTTTCACCTGAGCCTGGCATTTGCTTTGCATCAGAGGTCAAACTTGTAACCTGTAAATAAAAGGAACACAAAGGAAACAATGTAACCTCTTTTCACCAGAACAGTTAATGGCTCAAATGCATGACTAAATTGCTACGACTTGCTGTGTTACAGCTTTTATTCTGCTTCAGTCCTGCTCATTATACCCAATACCAGGACTTGGATGCAAATACTCTCTCCTAAGTAATAAGTCATGTTATTTCCATTTTGTACAATAAAACAACACAATTTGGAAAAATAATTTTATGGTGAAAGGCTTGCATTGGGTGCTTAATTCAAGATTGTTTAGTCAATGATTATCTTAAATGAGTTTGTGAGACCGCATTTCAGTCCATGGGAAGTTGAAGGCAACCTATTATTATCGTATAACAACAACATTTATCATGTAATTTTATACTTTAAGGAATATTCATAGATTCACAAAGGACTCATTGTCATTTTTGATTCAACTAAGGATAAACAGATATACTAACATGATGAGGCCTAAGGAATCTTTGTATGTGATACTGAAAAAGAGCTCATTGGCAAAAGCAATATATTCTTTTTCATTCTGTACAAATGACATACCCAAGGATCGTTTTCCAGGTTGTTGAATATTTTTTTTTTTTCTACTACATTGGAAAAGCTGATGATATTTAAACTGAAACAGTAGTATGAGATTTTCTTGTATTTCAAATGAATTATGTTCTGGTTTCATCATCAATCATTGAGGCAAACATTATATTGCTTTTGATCTAAAAACAAAGTAAACATGTTCATTTATAACCAAAAGACAACATTAAGTTATAATAATCTTATGAGTTATATAGTCTATGAATTATAATCTTAGGGGAAAACAGGCACAATAAATCTGTAACTACAAGGATAGATTTGTTAACTGAATATGCCGTTTTATGGAAAATGCTCATGGATATGTTGCTATGCCATTTCTATCAAGAAACTAATCAAATTTGTAATCTGGATTTCCTTGTGGTTCAATTTATATTTTTTTCACTGGACTATAATCCTCTCCGCTCAGTAATAGTTTTGATGTATTCATTTGACCTTGTAACTGATGCTACAGATAAAAAAACAAGGTTATCATTTTTGAAAAAATTATTATCAAAAGAAAATGCTGTATAAATTAGTTCTGATTTTCTTACTAAGGATTACCTCAACAGACTAAATAGTATGATTTATTAAAATTTAATAATAAACACACATGCATTAATTATGCCATGAATATACATATATATTCATTTGTATATATATATTATATTAGAATAAATTTATTTTTTATCATATGCTTAATTATTTTATCAAGATCCTCTATAAAGTAAACCTCATGAGGAAAGCATTAATTCCTAAGCACATAGAAGGCACACATATATGTTGAAAGGATATTTCTTCAAGCAATCAATATTTTAATGTAAAAATTGTATATATGCATTATAGATTTCAAAAATACTTATGCTACTAGAGTGAAAGATACAAAATCTTTCTCCAGAAATGTCATATCACATACTTGGAATTATCCTCATATCTTATTATATTATTTTATTTATGTATTTATTTATTTTGATATAGAATCTTGTTCTGTGGCCCATCTGGAGTGCAGTGGTGCAACATCTGTTCACTGTGACCTCTGCCTCCCGAGTTCAAGCAATTCTTGTGCCTCAGCCTCTGGAGTAGCTGGGATTACAGGTGCCGGCCTCCATGCCTGGCTAATTTTTGAATTTTTAGTAGAGACGGGGTTTCGTCATGTTGGCCAGGCTGTTCTGGAACTCCTGGCCCCAAGCGATCTGCATGCCTTGGCCTCCCAAAGTCCTGGGATTAGAGGCAAAAGCCACCACACCCAGGCCATATTTTATTTTTATTTGAACTCTCATTCATATCTATGTGCCATTTTGTTATGATAATTATATATTTCCAATTTTAGAAACAAATTCATCAATTTACATTATTTTATAATTTCAAATATTTCAAATATTTGCAATCTGTCAGGGAATTTTTTTTATGTAAATATTTAATTCTTAAGTTTGTTAGTGGTTTTAAGTCCTAATAGAATATGAGGTCTTTTTTACTCTTTCCCACTCCAACAAGATTATAATATTTATCACTCTATTTATATTATTGCATTCATTTTAAATCAATAATTATTATTTTCTTTCAAGAAACAAATATTGAATGTGTAACCTGTTACAGACATTAGATATGCATTGGACATAGAATAACATGTTAGATAAAGTCTCTTTCCTCATCAACTGATATTTTAGTTAAAAAACATTCTGAGAGATTTACATGATTGAATGGAGTAAGTCCCACTAACTTAAATCAAGAATGTAGCATTTCAAATCCATAATTTCTGTTGGGGGTAGGCTGTTGAAATTTGAATACATAACCTAGCCTATTTTAACACAAGACTTTACCCATCTATTATGTATTTGTTATTTTATTCAAACTATCTCATTATTAATTATACACAATTTAATTCTATTAATGATAATATAAAAATAGAGATATTGTTATTGAATTCCTAGGTCCAAATATGAAACAAGTTTATTATTACAGTATAAGGGATTTGAGTAATTCATTAGAAACATTTCAAATTATAGTAATTTAACTTATACTCTGTAAGATCATAAATATTTAAATGTTCAAGATTGTGGTGGACTTGCAGGATAAACAGGTGGTGACAGAAATAGAATTACATACTTATTAACTCCAAAGAAGAATATACATCTTAGATGACTGTTATGAAGGAGAATTTAAATCAACCTCTCTAAAAATATAAATAGGGACTATATAGACAACCTCTTTAAAATATTTTTCTTCTCTTTCTTTAAATGAATTTTATTGTCTATATTTAAGATATACAACATGAAGTCATTGGATATATACAGATAGTAAAATACTTATAAATAGTATATAGATGCAGATGATTAATAAAGTGAAGCAAATTAACAAATACATTATTTCACATAACTGCCCATATTTTTGTTTTTGTGTCAAGAGCAGCTAAAATCCACTCATTTGCTGCACTCAAATACAATACAACTTTATTACTTATGTTTCTACTATCATACCTTTGATGTCTAAACTTGCTAATCTAACATATATGCTATTTTATATTCTCTGACCTACATCTTCCCCTATAACTCCTCCACTTCCACCCCTCTTAACCACTGTTTTATTCTCAATCTCTCTATATTTTACTTTCTATGGTGCCACACATGAGTAAGATCATGTAATATTTTTGTACGTGTGTCTGGCATATTTCATTTAGCATACTGATCTCCAGCTTCATCAATGTTGTGAAAAATGGCAGAACACTTAGTTTGTTTTTATGTCTTGGCTATTGTGAATGATCTCCTCATTGCAGAATGCTGAAAATATTAACAAAACAATTTTCACCTTCTTCTAAAATTTATCAGTCTTTGGTCTATTGCTAGAAACAATAGCAGTTACATAAAACAAAAATAAATTAACCAATTAGATAAAAACATAACATCCACTCCCAAAACAGACATAAAATCCACATTGTTTAGGTTTCCACTAACTGCAAGTGAGGGAAGTCCAACTTTTAGCAGGATATTCATTTACTTATGTAACTGGAGAAGATGTGCGAAGCTTACTTATCTCCATCTTTCAGCACTAGTTTTACTGCCAACTCTTGTGCGAATAATGAACTTCTGCTGTGAATGAGAGGCCGAAACATGCTAAAGCATATACTGATCATAAAAACTGGTATTAACATTTAGAAAATAAAGGAATATTCTAATGTATATCATATATAAAAATATACAAAATATATGGCTGTTGAGGCACTCATAAATATAAATGTTTTTATTAATCCCCTATGTGTTCATTTAATGTCTTTAAAAATTCAACATTTATAATAATGCTACAATAAAAGTCATGCAAAAACTTTGGTAAATTTATAGAAAATATTTCTTTCTTTTAAAATTTACTCAAGTTATACTATGTTCAAAATGTGTAATAATTTATTTTTATATAGGTGTATAGTGTTATCACTTGATATTTTTCAAGCTAAAATTTATTTTCTACTTACAAATTGTTAGCTACTGTGCTAAGATGCTTACAGCCATCATTAGCTGTTTTATTCCTCATAATAACACTTTGAGGTAGGCATTATTATTCCCATTTTACCCAGAAGGAAAACAGGATTTAAGGGGTTTAAATAATTTGCCTAGGGTACAGAGCTGAGAAAAGGCAAGACTAGAATTTGAAGCTAGATGAGTTATCTTAAGAATTACATTCCTTGCAGTACACACACACACACACAGACACACACATTCACATTTATTTTTATTGCTAAATAACTCCTTATTAAAGTTTAAAATAACCTGACAAAATGCTTTAGTAAACTGAGATATATTTATGTGTGCTTTGAGAATGGATTGGGGAAATTAACATTTATGTTTTTCTATTTATTCATAAAATTAAATTGATATATGGATGAAATGCATTAAGTTAAATATCAACATATTTTAACTCTTAAAGGTACTTATTCATTGAGTGACTGTATTAGCCAGACTTCTCTAGAGGGACAAAGATAATAGGATATTTGTATATGTGAAAGGGAGTTTATTAAAGAGAATTGACGCACATCACAAGGCAAATTCCTACATAGGCCACCTGCAAGTTGAGGAGCAAGGAAGCCACTTGTGGATCAGTCTGAGTTTCAAAACCTCAAAAATAGGGAAGCTGACAGTGCAGCCTTCAGTCTGTGTCCAAAGGCCCAGGAACCCCTGGCAAATCACGGGTGTAAGTCCAAGGGTCAAAAAGCTGAAGAACTTGGAGTCTGATTTTTGAGGGCAGGAAGCATCCAGAAGTGGAGAAAAATGATGCTCAGAAGATTCATCAAGTGAAGTCCTTCCGACTTCTGCCTGCTTTATTCTAGCTGCACTGGCAGCTGATTAGATGGTGTCCACCCAGATCGAGAGTGGGTCTGCCTCTCCCAGTCCACTGACTCAAATGTTAATCTCCTTTGCCAACACCCTCGCAGACATACCCAGGAATAATAGTTTGCTTCTTTCCATCCAATCAAGTTGACACTCAATATTAACCATCACAGTGACAAACAGAGTTAAAAAGAGAGAGAAAAAAAATTTCATAAAAGGCTATAGCATCTCAGTATACAAAACTCAAACAGGGTTGACAAAAATATTCTGCACTGTTAAATATTGAGGCCAGTGGCTACTTGTGACTATTAGACACTTGAAACATGGGTAATGTGACAGAGAAACTGAATTTTAAATTTTAGTTTAACTTTGATTAATTTCCATTTAAATGCTATGGCCACATGAGCTACTATATGGGACAGTATAGCTCTGGTGATCTCATCCAGTCCAAATGATGGCTTCCAAATTATATCTTCTGAAATTCTTAATAATATATCTAAGTGTTTGCTAGACACTTCAACATGAATGTCTGAAAAACATCTGAGACTTAGTCTCTTCAAATCTTGGGTTTCACAGAAAATTGTTGTCTGCCATTGTAGTTCCCATCTTCAGCAAAGCATCTGCATAGCCTCTACCTCAAGATGAAATCCTCTAGTCATCCTTGACTCCCCTCTTTCTACAAGTGCCAATAAGCAATTGATAAAAATGTCATGAAGACTATCTTAAAAAGGTTATGAACTTTTCATCAAATCTCAAACTAGACTCTAGTCCCAGTGACATTCCTCTCTTGCCCAAATTACAATACCTAGTTGCTTCCTGACTGATTTCCCTCCTTCCACTCTTACTGCAACAGACTGGTCTCTTTTATTAGTGTTCTTTGTCTTTGTTTCCAGATCAGATCTCTGAGAACACCAGCATCACCAGTCAACTGTAAGTCCAGAGAATGGATCAAATACACTCCTCTGTGAAGCTCTTGAACTTGGTTTGTTTTGCCTGGAATTATCTTCATTCAAATATCCTTGACTTCATTAAGGTTTAAGCACATTCCTTGACTTCATTTATATTCATATTCATGGCATAAAAATAAATTATAATCCAATATCAATTTTTGAAAGATTCTTCCAAGAGAATTGTCAAGTCCATATATGTGTTGTGTATATGTGTGTGTGTGTGTGTGTGTGTGTGTGTGTGCGCATCAGCCAGCTAGATTTTCATTACAGGCTGCATGTGCAGTGTAACTGATCAAAGAAAAATAATTAAAATGTTAAAATACTTATTTTATATCCTTAATGATTATCTACTTTGATGATAAATAATAAAGAATTTTTAAATGGGAAGTACTCAAAAGATAACATTAAGTGGCTGTATATTTTCTCTGTACATTAACACTGATATCTCAAATTATTGATTAGCTTGTTTCAGTGGCAAGCATTCCAAAAGTTATCTGTTTAAGAATTATGGAAATTGTTTACTAAATCTATTAATTGCTAGGGTATTTTGTGTGTTATAACTATTTGATCAGTGGTTAAATGAAACTCATATATTAGTATCTGCAGATACTTTATCTATTAGATTAATAAAGTTTAAATGCTTTTCTTTATTTTACATAATGTATCAATACAGTTTTATAGACAAATATTTGTTAAACTATTAAGTACAGATGACTATGTTTTAAATTAAAGGCTTCAATGAAAAATGTATAAATATGATGAATGGTGATAATTTTGCTGTGCATCATTTTTACATATGGTTATGCCATCTTCTACAAAATGGCAACTAATGACTCTTTGTGATACAAGGAAAAAAATTTGTAAATTAAATATATTTTGAAATAAAATTTTATGTGAATATACAAATTGTTTGCATGACCAACTTAAGGCTAAGTTTCTATATCTGTTGATGATTTGAACAGAACTAAGAAAGACAAAGAGTGTTTGATATATCCCAGTGTGACAGTGGTGTTTCAAAAGTGTTTGTCTTAGCAACAAATTTTCCTGCTATTAAGATATATTTTCCTGGGTACCCTAAAGGCATACATATATACATCAAGTGCTATCGACTGATCAAGCAACATGTATTTTGTGCCACGTGCACTAAGGGATCCTATAAGGCATGCTAGTGGCTTTTATTGGCAGGTGATTAATGAAAGGAACAATAGATATGCTGATAGGCTCCTATTACCACTTCAACTGAAAAAAATTCCTTGTTCATCAGGTCTGTGTTTGACACTCTCAAAGACAATTGCTTTTGCGGGTCAGGTAAAGTTTTTGGATTAACTACACTAAACAAAAGTGGCAGAAAAATCGTCTTCAATTTTTTTTTTCCTTTTTGATCTACTTCAAAGTAGATCAATCAATGAATCATTTAATTAAATTGGTACCATTTCTCATAGAAATTCCCTTTTCTTTCTACTCTGGGGTAAAATGTAGAAAACCAACATGTGTGACATGTAAACAAACATACTTTTTATTGGAAAGAAAAATAATATTTAAGCACCATGCTACGTTCTTTAACATACTACCTTAACATTTACAACAGTTTTTATATACATCTGATAAAAATTAAAGTTCTAGCAACATGATCTGAGGAAGGGATCTATTTGCTTACTTATCTGACAAGTTCAAAAGGAGAATAAGTAGACTCAGAAGTGGGTACAGGAGTATGACGATGGTCTCAGGAATATGGGCTGCTTTAAACATTTCTCACGTGTATTTTACTCCTTCGTTGGTTTTATTTTGAGTCACACTTTAATCAAGGGATAAAAAATGAGTCACTAGCAACTTTGATATTTTATTGTCCTCAAGGCTAGCCATAATTTTAAAAAGCAAGTGTCAACTTTTCAAGAGAATTCTTGGGGGATTCTGGATAGACTGATATTTACCCTGTTTTCAGTTTAACCAACAGAATCTTTGATAAAAGGCCTACAGAAAATACAAACTCTCAAAATGAAAGAGTTATAAATATATACAGAAATGCTAGGAAGAATAATATCATGTTCTTTGCAAAAGTATTATGATTCCCAATATATGTCAGCATAGCGAATTAAATGAAGGCCCACCCAAATATATGTCCTAATCTCTCAAAACCATGAATGTGACCTTATTTAAAAAGTAGGTTGCATTAGTGTATTTTGCATTACTATAAAGGAATATGTGGGACTGGGTGATTTATAAAGAAAAGAGGTTTAATTGACTCACAGTTCTGGAGGCTGTACAAGAACTAGGCATCTGCTAGGTTTCTGGTTGGGCCTCAGAAAGCTTTTACTCATGGCAGAGGGCAAGGAGAGGCAATGTGTTACAGAGAAAGAGCGGGAGCACGAAAGTGGGAGAAGAGAGGTCCCAGGCTGTTTAACAACCAGACCTCCCACAAACTAGTAAAGCAAGAACTTACTCATTACACAGTGGGGAGGGCACTAAGCCATTCGTGAAGCATCTGTCCCTATGACCTAAATATCCCCCACTATGTCCCACCTTCGAAATTGGGGATTTATTTCAATATAAGATTTGGAGGGAACAAATATTCAAACTGTATCAAGTGTCTTTGTAGAAATAATCAAGTTAAAATTTTTTGAGATTATATTGTACTGGATTGTTGAGTGGGCCTGAAATCCAATAGTAAGTGCCCTTGTAAGAGATACAAGAGGAAAAAATACACCGATGAAGAAGATAAAGCCATGTGAAGATGGAGGCACAGATTGGAGTTGTGCTGCCAAAAGGGAAGAAACACCTGGAATCAGCAGAAGCCAGAAGAGGAAAGAAAGTTTACTCCCACTGATCCTTTAATGAGCTCACAGGCCTACTGATACCTTAATTAGGACTTGTGGCCTCCAGAACTGTGAGATAATAATTTGTTGTTGTTTAATCTGACTAAGTTGTGGTAATTTGTTAACGCAGCCAAAGGAAACTAATACAGTCAGTGAGAAAATTGAGTTCAAAGCTCAAAGCAATTTGCCCATGTGTGTACAACTAGTAATTAGCAAAGTAGAATTTAAAACCAACCATTTTATTTGACTCTTAAATTCCCTGTTCATTCTGTTGTTTGCACAGCATTGATATTTTACAAATTTACTGGGTAACAATTATAATTCAAATGCTTACTTCCCTCACTAAAGCATAGATTCATATGGGGAAGGCTACGTTTTTATTCTTTCTTCATGCTTATAGTAATCTTTTATTTTATTTTATTTTATTTTTATATTGCCAGAAAAGCAAGACTTTTTTGGCCACCAAACTCCTCTCTGGAAAATCACCCTTAAAAAACAAAAACTTTTATTTTTCTTAATTTCAACCTATATACAGATTCATCTTGGTTGTATATACTCAATATATTCAGTTTTGACTTTCTACTTCCATTTTTTGGTAATTTAGCTATCTACATTTAAATCTATCTTAAACTCTATATTTATACCCATATATCTATCTCTTCTATTTCACATATATAAATATATATGTATAGTGTTTAGAGATAACCTACATATATTGAAGAAATGTAGAATATTTACCTATGTTGCTGAATATACATATATATTTATATATATTGCTACATATATATTGCAAATATATGTAGGTTGCTTATGTCTAAATGTACATTATGGAGTCATATATTTACATTATTGTACTTCATATTTCCTCTGTTTAGAATATCCTTTACCTATTTCCATCTATCAAACTGTAACCAGGGTTTGAGTTTTATATTCAGAAAACACACACACACAAACACACGCACACACACAATCTTTCCAGGTCACTCTAGTATAAAAAGAGAAAACCATCTTCTTTTATTTCCCACAGAGAAGCTTGAATGTGTACTACAGTATTAAAATGTTTTATAGTTACTGAGTATTAGGTTTTAAACTGTTGGGAAACTTTGGAATCATTGTATAGACCCAAAACTCAAAAAATAACTCTTTAAAACTAAAATGTAAATCTACTCGTGAGAAGACTACAGCTGCAAAAATGTTTACACAGTTCTTAGACATTTTAATTTTCCTAAAATATATTTCACATCATTCTATGGCCTTCATAGCAATATCTTACTTGAAAAACAAGTTTATCCAGGCAGAAAATTATGATACCCTCCCTTAACTCTGTTTAATGCTGCAATGTGCTAGTAGTGACTGAAGATGAGACCAAAAACAGAGTGTCAGTGTAAGAGGGTAGAATGAAAGTGACAGTTAGAAACATACACAGCAGGTGTAATTTATAATTAGCTTAAGAGACCTGAACAGCTTTTTGAGTACCTTCACAAATGTCTATCTAACACAGTGCTTTATATGCCCTGCGAATTACACGGTCCTTCTTGGTAGAAAGTTGGAGAACACAGAGATCAGTTATCTCTGAGAAAATGTATTACTAGGAAAATTTGGTAAAAGATTTATAGCCACAAAACAACTAATTTAAGATACTTGCTTTCCCTGACTTATTATCATTTTCCTCCCAAATCTATTGTCAACTATCATGACGCTAATAAAGAACTAGTCCAATCCCGTGAGGAATGATGATCAGACATAGTTCTGGACTTAGTTTTGTTGGCAGAGATCGTCCACCACTAAATTATACTTCCTCATGCAACAATTCATAATCGTTACAAAAAATTAGCTACCAAGTTCCATGCTTCTCCAACCCTTTTCTATTAGTCATGGATTTGTAGACTTTCTCAAAACTTTTGCAATTAGGCGTGGATTTCTCACCAATGAAACATAAGTGCATGAGGAGAAGTGATGCATGTACTTCTAGGTCTGGTTCATAACAGAATTCCAAGTTTGTTATTCTTTTTATTTTATTATATCTTGAGCACTGGAAATGAAATCAACCTCCAAGACAATCTCAGAGAATGCTTTGTTTAAAATGATAGAGCCTCTATCTTCTAGAATCCCTTAATTATTATATGAAAGAGTATCACCTGCTGAACTGTTCTCCAGAATAAGCAAGAGTAAGAAATAAACTTATGCTGCTTTTAGTCCTTTGAAATTCCTTTTGTTTTATCAGTTAGATTACTCTAAACAATACTTTCAAAATACTTTATCAGTTAGATTACTCTAAACAATACTTTCAAAACAAAAGTTTAAACTTTTAATAGGAAAAAATCACTTAAAGAGAAAGAGTATTTTGTAACTGAACTGAGAATTGTAGAATAAAAAGGAGTTACCTTGTCAAAGAGGAAAAGAAAGAAGATTATAGATACAAGGAATTTCTTATGAAAGGTGAGAATTGAAAGAAGGCCTGTGTGGGGAATCACCAGAATTGTCTATTTATGGTATGATGGCAACAAATGAGCACATTGGTGGAACTTGAGAAAAGCTAACAGATTGGGAATAATTTAAAATAAAAAGAAAATAATTGGTATTAGATTAAATATGTGAATATGGGATTGGAGAGAGAAGGAGGTGTCATGAATGATTCCTACATCATTGCATTTGAAATTGTGTAGACAATAGATTCATTAATTTAAATGTGGACTGTAAGAAGAGATTCACATCAGGGAAAGAAGTTCAATTTTTCATATCTTAAGGCATGAAGACATGATGGATAATGTGTTCAGTAAGAAACAGTTGGAAATAAATATCTGATGCTCAACATATTCAGTTTATGAACTATCTACAAATAGGCAGTTCAGAAAGTCTTGGATGAAAATTGAATTACCAAGAATGGGATTATCTAACTTCTTAGTAAATGATATTACCCAGGGATGTCATTCTGAAAGTCCTACTTTGAGAACTTTGAATGTACTGTGAACAAATAAAGGACAATGAGTCTGTAAAGGAGAAAAAGAAAAGCAAGCAAAAGGCAGAGAGAAAAACAGGAAGAAGTGTTACAGAAAATAAAAACGAGAGCAAATTGTAAGCGGTTGATTGGTAGAGGACAGCAAGATCATTCATGCCAAATACAACTGAAATGAAGACAGAAAAAACATCTCTACTTACCAACAAAAATGTGACCACTGGCCAAAAGCAAACTAATGCTATGAAAGGAACCTAGTTATCTCCATAATTTAGGATGCACATACCAGGAAATTGGACTTCGGATTCAGAATCATATGAGCATCACCTCTGGTTTTTCAAGTCTGCATTTTTAATTTTGGTTCATACTCAGAAATACAGTCTTGTTCTCAGAGGATTTTTTTTTCAGAATTATATTATAAACAGATGTGAATTTTCAGTGAACATCTAGGTGACTTGCCTCTTCAATTATTTTGGATCTTAAACTCTCTTATTAAGTTTGGTCCTAATTTGCTTCCCAAATCATCTGCTTCAGTTGTTGATATCATCCGTGTTAGCAGTAGAGTTGTCTGTAAAACATCTGAACCTAAAACTCAAAGTTTTAATAGTATAATTCTCTTCTAAGTTGTTACTTAGAATAACGCTGCATTCAAAATACAAGTAACAAAATGCCTATCATTTTAATTCTGCTTTCAGATGCAATTAGTCTACTACAAGACCAGGGATAGTGACATTTATCATTTGCAAATTTGACCTAGCAAATTTGTTTCCATTCATTCCTTGCCTACAAAACCCTTCTATATGTATCAGTCGAAATCATTTTTGCCATGTATAATATCATTGTCTGTACACCTTTCTCTAATGTCTGGTTCTATGGCATGTGGCTCCAAAATTTAATTTTTTAAATAGCAAAATCTTAAATGGAACTTATACAGACAGTCAATTTGAGAAAAGCCTTTATTAATTAATAAAAATAATTTGCATTTTCACAGAGACTTGCAGTCTGCAAATTTACATTGAATGTCCTTATTATATAGTGAAGTATATGCTGCTTTGCTTTTTGTCTAGAATACTTGGTTCTAGCTAGCACTTTTTCCAAAGTGTATGTCTCTAATCTCCACGAAATTTCCTAAATCTCCTTTTGACTGTGAACTGAAAATCCAATGACCATCTCATTCAACATTTAAAATAATGTTAATTCCCTTAAGATATAAATCCAACAAATTAGGAGTTACATTGATGCCGTACTTAAATATACACGGTGAATTGTTTCAGCTGTACTTTGGACCCTGAGTTCAGAGTCTTGGAAGACAGATCCAAAACATTTTTAAAAATACACATGTAGTCACTTTGATATGCTGATACCTTGTTTCGTTTTCTGTTTACAGTGGTGAGAAATTAACTTGTTGAAGCCCTTTAGTAGTTACATTAAAGCTCAGGGGATATTATCTTCAGGCACAATAGTTATTGCATGAGATTGGCCTTAAGAATAGTTAACTTCTGATTTCCCTCCCTGTATTCCCTCATGCAGAATAAGCACTGTTACTAATGATGTTGATAATAATAATATTGTGCCTCAATTTTTTAATGTTAAAATTTAAATAACAAAAGATGCTTTTAAGATCCAACTTTTGTTATGAATATTTAGATTTAGGAGTTTGCTAGTGAGTACAGTTTGGTATCTTCTACTCTGACTGTTTTCTAATTAGAAAATACTCCTGCCGGGCGCGGTGGCTCACGCCTGTGGTCCCAGCGCTTTGGAAGGCCGAGGCGGGCGGATCACAAGGTCAGGAGATCAAGACCACGGTGAAACCCCGTCTCTACTGAAAATACAGAAAATGGCAGGGCCAGGTGGCGGGCGCCTGTGCTCCCAGCTACTCTGGAGCCTGAGGCAGGAGAATGGCGTGAACAGGGAGGTGGAGCTTGCAGTGAGCTGAGATCGCGCCACTGCACTCCAGCCTGGGGGACAGAGTGAGACTCCGTCTCAAAAAAAAAAAAAAATACTCCTCTCTGTAGTTATTGGGAATATCATTTTCTATCTGGTTTCATACATTTAACTATATTTATAATTCACATCAAAACATGTTAATTCAAGCATAAAAGACTTGATTATCTCAGTTCAGGTTTGTGATAGTACTTAAGCTTTCATTATGTTTAGGTCTCAGAGTAAAAGGAAATATTCTTACTTCTCGTTTAGTGCCTATGTAGCTTTGGATATCTGGATATTTTCGTTTCATTATTATCTAGAATACAAAGCAACAACTGAAAAGACAGATCAGGGTTGGGACTGAGATAACTTGTGAAAAAAAATTATTCAAATGCAGTAAAGCCCTATATGAATGTACTGCAAAGATTTGAGGATGCATTCCTTAATATAGTCTGTGTTTTGACAGACAACAATACAGTCTAGAATTGTACTTTCTAAAAAAAAATCTTATTTCCACAGGCAAAGAATACATATACATCCACATGTATCACGGCACTAATTTACTTATATGGCTCCAGGGTTTCATGCAGATTCTGCTACAAATGCTATTCCATTATTTGGAGTTTTGAGAGACAAGAAAGTTCAATTAGGCTTGTTTGTAAAATGGTATATATGATACAGTCAGACGAAAACACCTTAGTAGAAAAAAAAGAAAAAAAAACTTTACAAAAGGAGAAAAAAATCTTTATTTACAATGAAAATGCCCATTTTAGTACTTTTTATTTTCACTTATATATACAAAGATAAAAATACTCATAAGACAAAAATAGACATTAGTAGCTTAGATATCACCAGTTCTTACAAAAATGATTCAATATTTCAAAAAAGTTAGGACTTTTCCAAACAACTCTTTAAATATATCTAGACATCTGTTGCCTAGTTGAGTTGTTAACATTTTTGGATAAGTATATTTCCTAGCCAACTATTCTTGAAAGCTATGCTTTGAATTATTTTATTTGAGCTAGATGAAATGGATAACACACCAAGGGCTTTACTCTCAACAGACCTCTGTTTTAAGTAACTCTTTATGTTGGAGGTGAGGAAACAGACACCTGATGCTTTCCTGCCATCTTAGTTTTATCCAAACTGAAAATATTTCTTTTAGACAAGCATCGTTCAGAGGAATCCTTTGCTTTTTGTAGCACTTTGAAATCAGACATTGAAAATTCGAGAAATTTTTTTTCCAAGTGAGCTTAGTTTTCTATTTTACCCTGAAAATAATCTTGAATAAAATTTGTGTCAGGAATATATTTTTACACATCGCATAGCAGAGACAACTCCCTGCCACCAAAACACTTGACTATTATTTACTTCTCAAAGTATATACAGGTTGAGCATTACTAATCTAAATTGAGAAACTCAAAATGCTATAAAACACAAACACCATAAGCAGAAAATTTCACATCTGACCTCATGTGAGGAGGTGCAGTCACAATGCAGTCAAAACTTTGCTTTATTTGCAAAATTATTTAAACTATTGTGTAAAATTATCTTTAGCCTATGTGTACGAGGTATATATAAAACATAAGTAAATTTCATGTTTAGACTTGGGTGTCATCCCAAGATATCTCATTGGTAAATGTGAGTATTCAAAAATTCAAAAAATTTGGCCGGGCGTGGTGGCTCAAGCCTGTAATCCCAGCACTTTGGGAGGCCGAGACGGGCGGATCACGAGGTCAGAAGATCGAGACTATCCTGGCTAACACGG
>NW_012117766.1:701482-761796 GCF_000951035.1 Colobus angolensis palliatus
AAAAAAAAAAAAAAAAAAATTCTACATTTGAAACATTTCTGGTTCCAAGCACTTCAGATAAGAGATACTCTATTGGTATAAAACATTATTTTACTAATAGTTTAAAAATATATAAACTTTCATGGACACATGCTGCAAAAACATATTAGATATTTTTTCCTGAATCTAATTAAAAATTTTGAAGTATTGACTCTTTTTGGTGGTCTAACATTTAGTTTTCTTTTAATAATGATAGTGTAGTATACATTATAGTTGCTTACCTCTTTTATAAAATAAATATTTAAATGACAGAACATTTGCTAATATAAATTAATAAGCCTCTTTGTTCTTATAGTTTACATTATATCTACCCAGGAAATATTCCCTGTAAAAATATACCATATCAACATGTAATTTATATAATCATTTTATATAAACTTACCATAAACCAGAGAAAAAAACTATTGAATTCTATGTAACTCAAAGCACAGATGATGTACCTTAAAAATTCAAGTTACCTTGTATTATGCTAACAAAACATATCTTTTAAACTACATTTTTTGTTTATAAAGCTCCATGTCCAGATTAAGGGAAAAATTAGTGTGTAAGGTATATTGCTAGTAGTAAACTGATATACTGAACTTTTAGGCAAGAACTTATTTCACAAAAATAGTTTTCAATGATGTCAGGAATTTTAGGACAGCAATCAGTAAAATGTAAAAGCACTCATTTTCTCTCAAATGGTGAGACATTTTGTACTTGAGAAAAATTAATCTATCTTGAAAAATATGGTTCTTAATGAAGCACAAAGCTGAATATATTTTTAAAAGATATTAAGGCATGAAAGCATCTTATCTGTATGAGAGCTAGTTATTCGTGACAGCTTGGTATTTTAAGCTTAATATTCAATAAAACATATGTTGGTATTTTCATGAATTTTTCCTTTGAAAGTATCTTTTTGATAAAAACAAACATTTTCCAGTTTAAATTAAGAAACAGAAATCACCAGACCACCAGAAGTCGTGTGTCTTGTAGATAAAAGTTAAATTCTAGTGGGTTTTTAAAAATTATATTGAGACTTATTGGTTTGCAGAAAAATCAGAAAATCATTAAATTCTTATCAAACATTACATACTTTAATCTATGTCAGTCTAACATTACTGCATTTAAATATTTATTGCCTATTTATTCTTAGCAATTATATATACTACTTTGTTGATAGTTATCAATTATTTTTTTTTTAGTTTTCTAGACTGTTTCTTTTAGTTAGAATTAGTCACCTAAGCTATATAGAATGTTTTTATTTTAGAAAACATCAAGTAGAACTAATCACAGTTACTAAATAATTTAGATTCAACATTTACCAATAAAAGAAGGAATTGATGACTTATACAAGTACTTAACTACATAATATCTTTTTGGATAGCTCAAACTGAGAACTAGTTTTGTGTTACACAGTGTCCATCAGAAGTACTGATCACTAACACTTATAGAATGGGATAATACATCAGGTTCTGCTTTAACTGTTTTAATTACATTGACTTACTATATATCAAAGCAACACCTATGATGTAGGTACTATTATAATCTCAGTCTATAGACTATAAAAATGAAGTATAAAGAAACTATAACTTGTCAAAGATCACTAATCAAAAATGTTAGAACAGGGGATTCAAATTGAAGAGTCTAGATCCACAATCTGGTCTCTCCTTCATAGTGCTACCTTACTTGCAAAGAGTTGAGCTTCTGTGGAGTTACTAAGAAGCTGTCAAATTAACAAACCCAACCTCTTTTCGTAGAAATAAATGGCTTAACAGGAATGATTCTACCGCATTTCTTGAACATTCTTCAACAATTTCTTTTAATTTTCTTACAACTTCTATCAACGTTTGCCTTTTCACTTTTCTCTAGGAGTTTTGTTTTATGGTGGAATAGTGCAGAGAGTGGCCGGGTCATTTGGAGTTAGTTTTCAGAAACAAGATGAGATAAAGAATGAAGTGCAAGCCTTCCATCTGAAAAAAAGTCCTGGAGACCTTTTAACTTGTCTCTATTTCAATTATAATTGATCCAACACAGTTGAGGCAAGCAGACAAGTGAGGATTTATGTTATTATTGTGCTATTATTGCAATCATTTGTTACATTTTAGAAACATCTGCAAAAACATTTTAGAGATGTCATGAAGAGATGTTACTTCTGAAAAGATGAAAATGGTGCCAAATACACCAAGGGTAGATTTATAGCTCAACAAAGATAAAAATAGCCTGCTTCAGACACAATGAATTATATTTACCACATGAGACAGGCAAGAATTTTGAATATGGATTTAATTAAATCCATCCGGGGGCACATTCCATGATTGAATTTAATAGTTATTCAAAAATAATTTTAAAATATTTATTTTAAGGTAGAGTTACTGACATATTATTCAAAGTTACTTCTCATGCTGAAATACACTTTCTTCTAATGTCATCCCAAAATATGTATAGTAAAGTCTAATAAGAGATGGGGAAATTTAGAGGTAAAAAAAATAGCAATATTTCACACATAAAGCTACCAGGTAAGACTGGGACTGAACTGAATGTGGAATCACATGGAATTGTTTAATCACGTGGAATACACAACTCTTGAGTTGGAATTAAACAACTACATGACAACAAGTAGTAATGAATCCAAAGTGCATCTCAGTTTTAAGGATTGGAGAAACCCGCGTAGATCTCTCTGTTTCCCTTATTCTCAAAAATTTGACTGAAAGACTATTATCGGAAAAGATAAAAGACAACTGTCATAAATGTAGAGAAAAGATAATCCTTATATATTGTTAATGGGAATGTAAGTTGGTACAGCCATGATGGAAAACATTATGGAGGTTCTGCAAAAAATTAAAAATAAGATGTCCATATGATCCAACAGTCACAGTTCTGGATATATATTTAAAAGAAATGAAATTTATCTCTGAAAGAGATGTCTAGATGTCATGTTCATTGCTGCATTATTCACAATAACCGAGATATAGAAACAACCTACATATTAGTCAACAAATTAATGGATAAAGAAATGTGGTACACACACACACATACAAGCACACACAGACAATAAAATATTATACAGCCTTAAAGAAGAAACAAATACTGCCATGTGTGACAAGAATGAAACTAGAGGACATTATGCTACATGTAATAAGTCAGAAACCGAAAGACAAATATTACATGATTTTATTCATATGTGGTACCTAAAAAAGTCAAACTCATAGAAGCAGAATAGAATGGTGGCTGCTGGGGTTTGAGGTGGAAAAAGTAGGTATGGTTGACCTAAGGCTTTCAAAGTTAAGTTATTCAAGATAAATAATTTCTAGAAATCTAATCACAGCATGGCAACTATAGTTGATTATACTCATTACATACTTGAAATTTGTAGAGAGAGTTAAGTGTTCTCATCACACACACATACACACAAACATAGTGTAACTAAGGGAGGCGATGGATGTGTGAATTAGCTTAACTGAAAATAATCATTTTACATTGTGTGCTTTTATCAAAACATCATGTTGCATATCTTAAATAGATACTACGTTTATTTCTCAAGTATACTTCAATAAAACTGGGGGAAAAACTTTGAATAAATAAACCTGATAATATTGCCCTTTTCTGTGTTTATACAGTTCTCAATTAAACAACATTAAAAGATGAAAAGCCATAATAATAATGTAGTCTTTATGCTAATTTAAAAAATTTTTCATTTCCAAGTGTTTTGTCCTTGTTCATATGGTGTAAAAGATTACCAAGGGAATTTGAACCAGATGTCCAGCTCTACTTACACTCTTGAATATATCTACGCTCTTCTGGATTTAGTCATCTCATGACAAGCAGACATTTAATATTTATAAAAGAAAAAAAGACGAAGAAATATTTCTTTTAAAAACTTGTATTACTCAATCGGAACTTCTAGAAATAAAAGACATTTAGAGAACTATAAAATGTAGTGGAAAGTTTTAACGATAGACTACATCACACAGAAGAAAACATTTCAGAACCCAATGACAAGACTTTCAATTAACCCAAACAAACAAAAATTAAAACAAATTAAAATTAAAAATAAAGAGCAATGTCTGAAAGAAATATGGGATTATGAAAAAAGACCAAACCTATGAATGTTCCTGAGGTTGAAAAGAGAGAAAAAGTCTCAAAAACCTATTTGAAGGACTAATTGAGAAAAACTTTCCTGGCCTTGTTAAATATTTAGACATCCAAATACAAGAAGCTTAAAGAACTCCTGTGAGAGTCATTGCAGAAAGGACATCACCAAGACATGAAGTCTTTGGGCTTTCTAAAGTCAATATGAAGGAAAGAATTCTAAGTGCAGTGAGACAAAAGCATCAAGTAACCTATTTGAGAAAACCTATCAGACTAACAGCAGACTCCTCAGTAGGAATCTTACAAGCCGGAGGGGATTGGGTTCCTATCTCTAGTCTCCTTAAGCAGAATAACTCCCCGCCAAGAATTTTGTATCCAACAAAGCTAAGTTTCATAAATAAAGAAAAAATAGTCTCTTTTAAACAAGCAATTGCTGAGGGAATTTATCAACATTACACCAGACTTAAAAGAAATGCTAAAAGGTGTTCTAAGACTTGAAACAAAAGGTCAATATGCCCCAGAAGAGAAAGTCTTAAAAGAACAAAATTCACAGGGCTAATAAAACAATAACACAATAAAGAATGCAAAGTCATTATGTAATAACATTATGACTGTAACAGTACCTCATATCTTAATATTAAGGTTGAATGTCAATGGTCTTAAAAGATACAGATTAGCAGAATGTATTAAAAAATTACAAACCAAATATTTACTGTCTTCAGGAGATCCACTTAACACATGGGTATTCTTATAGACTCAAGGTAAAGGAGTGGAAAAATATATTTCATGCAAATGAAAAACAAAAGCAAATATGAGTAGTTATAGTTATATTTGATAAAAACAAATTTTAAAGTAACAGCAGTTAAAAGAAAAGACAAAGAAGGTCATTATATAATGATAAGTAGTTCAATTCACCAACAAAATATAACAATCCTAAAAATATATGCATCTAACTCCAGAAAGAGTGCATAAAGCACTACTAGACCTAAAGAAAGAATTAGACAGCAACACAATAATCATGGAGAATATAAACACTTTACTTACAGCACTAGACAGATAATCAAGGGAGAAAGTCAATAAAGAAAAACTGCACTTAAACTGCACTCTAGAACAAATGGGCCTAACAGAGATTTACAGAATATTCTACCCAAGAATTGCAGAATATACACTCTTCTCAGCACAAGGAACATGATGCAAGATAGATCATATGATAGGTCACAAAAAAAGTCTCAATAATTTTGTTAAAATTAAAATCATATTATCTTCTCAGACCTTAGCAGAATGAAACTGGAAATCAATTCTAAAGGAACACTCAAAACTATACAAACATATGAAAATAAAACAATCTGCTCCTGAATGATTTTTTGCTTAACAATAAAATCAAAATGGATTTTTTTTCAAAAAATTCAAAATGAATGATAACAGTGATAAGAGTTATCAAATCCTGTGGGATACAGCAAAAGTAGTGCTAAAAGGAAGGCTTATAGTGCTAAATGCCAACAGCAAAAAGTCTAAAAGGTAATAAACTGGCAACCCATTGTCATGCCTCAAGGAACTAGAGAAAAGAACCAATCAAACCCAAAGTTAGCAGAAAAAAATAGAAAAACAAAATCAGAGCAAAACTAAATGAAATTGAAAAAATACAAACACACACACACCCCACAAACAAAAATTAATAAAACAAAAAGCTGGTACTTGGAAAAAATGAAATTAAAAGACCACTAGCTAGATTAACCAAGAAAAGATTGGTTCAAAAAAGTTCAATTAGAAATGAAATTGAATGGAGACATCACATCTGACAACTTAGAAATACAAAAGATAATTAGAGACTACCATGAACATAAGCTAGAAAATCTAGAGAAAACGGATACATTTCTGGAAATATACACCCCAACCTCTAGCTTGAATCAGAAAGAAACAAATACTGAACAGATCAATAATAAGCAGTGAGATTAAATCAATATGGAAGAAACTGCCAAGAGGAACAAAAAAGCTCAGGTCCAGATTGATTTACAGCTGAAGTCCATCAGGCATTTAACTAACTGATAACAATTCTACTGAAACTATTCCAAAAGATTCAAAAGGAGAGAATGTTTCCTGATTTATTCCATGAAGCCAGTATTATCCTCATACCAAAGCCAAGAAATGACATGACAAAGAAAAAAAAAAAAAGGTAAAACTACAGAACAATATTCCTGATGAATAGAGATGTAAATATCTTCAACAAAATACTAGCAGACTGAATCCAACAGCATGTCAAAAACATAATTCACTATGATCAACTGGGTTTCTTTCCAGGGATGTGGGGATGTTTGTGATTCTCAATACAATGTGATTAATCACATAAACAGAATTAAAGAGAAAAAGCATATGATCATCTCCATAGATGTAGAAAAAACATTTCATAAAATCCAGCACCTCTATAAGATAAAAACCTTCAATAAACTAGGCATAGAAGAAACATATCCCAAAATAATAAAAGACGCATATGAAAAAACCCACAGCCAACATCTTACTAAGTGGGGAAATGTTGAAAGCATTTTCCCTAAGAACTGGAACAAGAAAATAATGCACACTTTCACACTTCTATTTAACATAGTACTGGAAGTCCTAGCCAGAGCAATTAGGCAAGTTAAAAGAAAAAAAAAAAAAGTACCTAGATTAGCAAAGAAGTAGTCAAACTATCTTTGTTTACTGATGATATAATCTTACACTCAGAAGTCTAAAGAGTCCTCCAACATACTCCTGGATCTGACATATAAATTCAGTGAGGTCTTGGGTTACAATATTGCTGTAGAAAAACAAGTAGCATTATTATTCACTAACAATGATTAAGCTGAGAACTAAATCAAGAATTCAATCCTTTTACAATAGTTAAAAAAAAAAAAAATACCAGGAATATACTTAGCCAAGGAAGAAAAAGATCTCTAAAAGGAGAACCAAAGAACACACTGAAAGGAACCATAGATGAAACAAATGTGAAAATACATCCCATGTTCATGAACTGAAATAACTAATATTTAGAAAAATGACCATAATATTGAAAGCAATCTACAGATTCGTTGTAATTCCTATAAAATCCCAACATTATTTTAACATATCTAGAAAATTCTAAAATGTATAGGGAACCAAAAAAGAGTGTTACAGCCAGTACAATCCTACGTAAAAAGTATAAATCAGGAGGCATCACATTACCTGACTTCAAATTCTTCTGCAAGTCTGCAGTAACCAAAACAGCAAAGTACTGGTATAAAAGTAGATACACAGATCAATATAACAGAACCCAGAATCCAGAAATAAAGCTAAATACTTATCTCCAATTGGTCTTTGATGAGGTAGATTAGTCTATTCTCACATTTCTATAAAGACTTGCTCGAGATTGGATAATTTAGAAAGAAAAAAGTTTTAATAGGCTAACAGTTCCACATGGCTGGGGAGGCCTCAGGAAACTTACAATAATAGCAGATGGTGAAGGGGAAGCAAGGTATTTTCTTCACAAGGGGGCAGGAGGGAGGATGAATGCAGGGGAACCACCAAATATTTATAAATCCATCAGTTTTCATGAAAACTCACTCACTATCATGAGAAGAGAATGCGGGAAATCATCCTCATGATCCAGTTACCTCCACCTGATCTCTCTCTTGACATGTGAGGATTATGGGGATTATGAGGATTATAATTCAAAATGAGGTTTGGGAGAGCACACAAAGCCTAACCACATGGTTCTACTCTTGGACCCTCCAAAATGTCATGTTTTTTCACATTTCAAAGCCAATTATGCTTTCCCAGTAGTCCCCCAAAATCTTGATTCATTCTGTTATTAACCCAAAATTCAAGTCCAAAGCCTCATTGAGACAAGGCAAGTCCCTTCTGCCTAGAAGCCTGTAAAATTAAAATCAAGTGAGTTACTTCCAAGAGACAATGGAGGTACAGGTATTGGGTAAATGTTTCCATTCCAAATGGAAGCATTTAGCCCAAACAAAGATGCTACAGACCCCATGCAAGTTCAAAACACTGCAGGGCAGTCATTAAATCTGTAAGATTAATCTGAAATTATCTCCTTTGACTTCATGTCTCACATCTGGGTCATGTTAATGCAAAAACTAGATTTCCCACAGTCTTGGGCAACTCCAATCCTGTGGCATTTCAGGGTACAGCCCTCTTCCTGGCTGCTTTCATAGGCTGGTGTTGAGTGTCTGCAGCTTTTCCAGGCACGCGGTGCAAGCTACCAGTGGATCTGCCATTCTGTGGTTTGGAGGAGAGTGGCCCTCTTCTCACAGCCCCAGTAGGCAGTACCTCAGTGGGGACTCTGTGTGGGATTTCCTCATTTTCCTTCCACACTGCCCTAGCAGAGGTTCTCCATGAGGAATGCACCACTGCAGCAAACTTCTGCCTGAACATCTAGGTGTTTCCATATATCCTCTGAATTCTAAGTGGACATTCCTAAACCTCAATTCTTGACTTCTGTGTACCCACAGTCTCAACACTATGTGGAAGCTGTCAAGATTTGGAACTTGTAGCCTCTGAAGCAATAGCCTAAGCTGGATATAGGCACCTTTTATCCATGGCTGAGAAGCAGGGCATCAAGTCCTGAGACTGCACAAAGCAGTAAGATCCTTCATCCAGTCCACAAAATCAATTTTCCTCCTAGGTTTCTGGGCCTGTGATGGGAGGGGCAGTTGTGAATACCTCTGACATGCTCTGGAGACATTTTCCCCATTGTTTTGGTGATTAACATGTGGCTCTTCATTACTTATGCAAATTTCTGCAGCAGGCTTGAATTCTTCCCGAGAATATGAGTTTTCCTTTTTCTTTCTTTTTTATTTTTAAAAAAATAATATACTTTAAGTTCTGGGATACAAATGCAGAATGTGTAAGTTTGTTACATAGATATACATGTGTCATGGTGGTTTGCTGCACCCATCAACCCATCATCTTACATTAGGTATTTCTTCTAATGCTATCCCTCCCCTAGCCCTCCACCCCTAGACAGGCCCTGGTGTGTGATGTCAACTTCCCTGTGTCCATGTGTTCTCATTGTTCAGCTCCTACTTATGAGTGAGAACATGCGGTGTTTGGTTTTCTGGTCCTGTGTTAGTTTGCTGAGAATGATGGTTTTCAACTTCATCCACGTCCCTGCAAAGGATATTAACTCTTCCTTTTTTATTGCATCAGGGTGCCTATTTTTGGAACTTCTATGCTCTGCTTCTCTTTTAGACATTAGCTCCACTTCCAAACCATATTATTGTAAATGCATAAAAGTGAATACTTTTAAGAGCACTCAAGGCACCTCTTGAACACTTTGCTGCTTAGAAATCTCTTCCACCAGATCGTCTAAATCATCGTTCTCAAGTTCACAGTTTCACAGATCTATATGGTGGGGCAAAATGCCACCAGTCTCTTTGCATTCCAATTCACAACAAATTTGTCATCTTTATCTGAGACCACTTTAGCCTGGACTTCATTGTCCATTATCACTATTAGCATTATGGTCAAAGCCATTCAACAAGTCTCAAGGAAGTTTCAAACTTTGCTACTTCTTCCTGTTTTCTCCTGTGCCCTCTAAATTGTTCCAGCCTCTGCCTGTTACCCACTTCCTAAACTGCTTCCACATTTTTGGGCATCTTCATATCAGCACTCCACTCTATGCATTACCAACTAACTATTACTTCATTCTCACATGACTATAAAGAAATGCCCAAGCCTGGCTAAATTAGAAAGGAAAGAGGTTTAATTGACTCACAGTTCCACATGGCTGGGGAGGCCTCAGGAAACTTAAATTTATGGTGGAAGGCACCTTCTTCACAAAGTGGCAGGAGGGAGAATGAACATAGGAGGAGCTACCAAACAGTTATAAAACCATCAGATCTCATGAAAACTCAGTCACTATCACGATAACGGCATGGGAGACATCATCCCCATAATCCAATTACTTTCACCTAGTCTCTCCCTTTACATGTGGGGATTGTGAGGATTGGAATTCAAGATGAGATTTGAGAGGAGACACAAAGCATAACCATATTACAAAGCATATAAAAATATTAATTTGAAAAAGAACATCCTATTCAATATATGATGCTAGGAAAACTAAATATCCACATGTAAAAGAATAAAGCTACAGCTCCATCTCTTACAATATAGAAATATTCAAGGTAAATTAAAGTTAAATATAAAACCTGAATCTATGAAAATTCTAGAAGAGCACCTAAGAAAGTCTCTTCCAGACATTGGCCTACACACACACACACACACACACACACACACACACACACACACACACAAAACATAAATAAAAAAAATATTGTGAAGGTCCCAAAAGGAAATGCAATGACAACAAATATGAGACCTAATTAAACTAAAAGGTCTCTACACAGCAAAATAAATAATTATTCATGTAAACAGACAACTCACAGACTGAAAAAAATTGCAAACTTTGTATCTGACAAAGGACGAACATCTAGAATCTACAAACAACTCAAACAAATTAGCAAGAAAAAAGAACTAAAAAGTCTCATTAAGAAGCAGGCAAAGGACATGAATAGACACTTCTCAAAAGAAGAAATACAAATGGCCAACAAATATATGAAAAAAGGTAGACATCACCAAGCATCAGGGAAACGCAAATTAAAACCATAGTGAGATATCACTTTACTCCTGCTAGAATGTCCATAATTAAAAAGTCAAATAATAATAGACTTTGCATGGATATGGTCTAAATTGAATGCTTACACACTGCTGGTGGGCTTGTAAATTAGTAAAACTCCTAAGGAAAACAACATAATGATTTCTCAAATAAATAATAATAGATCTACCATTCTATCCAGAAATCTCACTACTGGGTATCTCCTCAAAGGGAAAAAGTCTCTCTATCCCAAAGACACCACATGTACATGTTTATCACAGCAAAATTCACAATTGTAAAGATGTAGAATCAATCTAAGTGCCTTTCGTCTGATTTAGGCATAAGGAAAATGTGGTATATATGCATTATAAAATATATTATCATCGAAAATAACCAAATATTCTACTGCAGCAAATTGGATGGAACTGGAGGCCATTATTCTAAGGGAAGTAACTCAGGAATCAAAAATCTAATACCATATGTTTTCACTCATAAGTGGGAACTAAGTTATGGGTACATTAAGGCATACTGAGTAGTGTAGTGGATACTGAAGACTCAGAAAGGAGGAGGCGTGTGAGGGATGAAAAACTGCCTATTGAGTACAACGTACATTATTCAGATGACAAGCACACTGAAATCCTAGACATCAGCACTATATAATTCATTGATATATTCAAAAACCACTTCTACTCCTAAAGCAATTGAAATAAAATTAAAAAAAAAGTGTGTTACTTATATTCTGAAGATTCTCACCAGCCTAGTTATCCAAAGTAGACAAATTGAGAATGTTTTCTTTTGTTATCCTCTTTCAACTATTTTAATCCATTAATTTTTTTAATCTTAATATATTTCAGAGAGACAATTTCTATCATCTGCACTACAATCTTTCTGTGTTTTTTTTCCTACTTTGATGTTTCTCCACTCCATTCTATTTATCTATGTATCTCACAGGTAAAAATATATTTATATATATAAATGTATACATATTTATGTATATATTTTTATACATATATTTATATATTTTATAAAAATATATTTTTACCTGTGAGATACATAGATAAATAGAATGGAGTGGAGAAACATTTACCACATTTCTTCTCTTTAAACACATTTCTTCTCTTCAAGTCAACTCTGACTAATTAAAGATATAGATGTTTGTATACAGACATTTATAGATATGTGCACATACATGGATTAATATATAAACACATATATAATATACATTAAATCTATATAAATCTATAATGCACACATACATTATACATTATATGTATTACATGTGTGTGCATATTAATCCATTATATATTCAAGTTCTGTTATTAGAGATGGCTTTAAAACAACTACACCTCCGTAGCAAGAAGTGCACCTGGCTTCTTTGTTTTGGTTTCCAACACTTTTTTTTTTCTAATAAAAAGAACCAGAGATCCTTGGAAAAACAGCTGGTTCTTGTATTGGGGCAGTAATTAAACAACATGAGTCTAGAGCATCTGATAGTGCCAGGAAGTAAGAAAATGCTCAAGATAACAACAACTCTCATAACAACAAATTCCACAGTAAAGGGATATATAAATGGGACAAATGAGCCAAATGAAAGACTTTTCAATGACTGAAGCTAGAACAGTTTCAGAAACAACATAAATGCAAGTAAGAAATAAATACACATGATTTCATACTGATATAACTTCTTGAATAATACAGCAATAGGAGATATAGACAAATCTCCCTGGAGACAAACTACAAATTATTTATGGAGATATTCTGTCCTCCAAGTGGTGGAGAATGAATGCGAACCACTGCTTAACTGTAGACCACATAGTGACTTTCTTTCAAAGAGTATAGTATGTAGAGAGGAATAAAGGGTTACAATGGAAAAGTCTGAAATACACTATGTAAATCATGTAATAAGTATAAACGTCAATAGTGATAAGTCATGTTGATAGTACATATCTCTGATACAATGAGAAGGGCACTTCGTCTCTGTAATCTTGATACCCAAAACCTATAACCGTAATCAAAACATGAAGAAATCATCAAGCAAATTCTGCGGGAGGATATTTTATCAAATACTTCACCAAGATTCCTTAAAACGCTCGTTAAGCAAACCAGAAAAACTCTCATTAACAAACAAGAAAAGTCTGAGAAACTATCATATTCAAGAATAGCTTAGAAGGTATGAACATGAAATGTAATGTAATATTCTAGATGGAAAGCTGGAACAGAAAAAAAAAATCAGATAAAAACTAAGAAAATGTGGATAAAGTGTATTTTTCAGCTAGCAATAACATGTCAATATTGGTTCATTAGCTGTGACAAATTTACTACACTAATATGTTATTTTTTATGTAAATTTGAAAGTATTCTGAAATAAAATATTTATAAAAATAAGAAAAAATGATTCTTAGATAATTCTGAGTATAGACGATGACCAAGTAAACAAAACCAATAAAAAAGAAAGTATAATTAGAAATTTTAACAGTGAAATAGCTACAAACTAAAACCAAAGCCTTAAAATTACCCAGAAATTATGGATATAAATGGACTTAAATGAGGAGAGTGTTGTTATAACCTCATGTAAGTTTCTCAAAACCCTAAGAAAAGGTTTTATTCTTAAATTATGATCTACATGAAAATGTAATTCAGTCGTCTTTGATAGAGATAGCAAGAACACGAGGTAGAAGCATGAATGGCAAGAGAAAATATGAAAAGATAATTTTAAAATCTTCCAACAAACAAAAGCGAAAGCCCAGACCCAGATGTGTTAGCAGGTGACTTCTATCAAACATTAAATCATACAATTTTTTAAATGTTCTTCCAAAAACATTACCCAATAACACACGGTCTCTCAGACCACGGTGCAATCAAATTAGAACTCAGGATTAAGAAACTCACTCAAAACTGCAAAACTACATGGAAACTGAACAACCTGATCCTGAATGACTACTGGGTAAATAATGAAATGAAGGGAGGAATAAAGATATTCTTTGAAACCAATGGGAGTGAAGACACAACATACCAGAATCTCTGGCACACATTTAAAGCAGAGTGTAGAAGGAATTTTATAGCACTAAATGCCCACAAGAGAAAGCAGGAAAGATCTAAAATTGACACCCTAACATCATAATTTAAAGAACTAGAGAAGCAATAGAAAACAAATTTAAAAGCTGGACGAAGGCAAGAAATAACTAAGATCAGAGCAGAACTGAAGGAGATAGAGACACACAAAAAAATCCTTCAAAAAATCGATAAATCCAGGAGCTGGTTTTTTGAAAAGATCAACAAAATAGATAGACCGCTAACCAGAATAATAAAGAAGAAAAGGAGAATAATCAAATAGACACAATAAAAAATGATTTAGGGTGTATCACCACTGATACCACAGAAATACAAACAAGCATCACAAAATACTATAAACAGATCTATGCAAATAAACTAGAAAATCTAGAAGAAATAGATGAATTCCTGGACACATACACCCTCCCAAGTCTATGCAAGGAAGAAATTGAATATCTGAATAAACCAATAACAAGTTCTGTAATTTAGGCAGTGATAAATAGCCTATCAACCAAAACAAATTCCAGAACCAGATGGATTCACAGCCAAATTCTACCAGAGGTACAAAGAGGAGCTGGTACCATTCCTTCTGAAACTATTCCAAACAATAGAAAAAGAGGGAATCCTCCCCAAGTAATTTTATGAGGCCAGCATCATCCTGATACTAAAACCTGACAGAGACACAATAACAAATAAAATTTCAGGACAATATCCTTGATGAACATCGATGTGAAAGTCCTCAATAAAATACTGGCAAACTGGATCCAGCAGCACATCAAAAAGCTTATCCACTGCAATCAAGTCGAGTTCACACCTGGGATGCTAGGCTGGTTAAGCATATGCAAACCAATAAATGTAACCCATCACATAAACAGAAACAATAACAAAAAAACACATTATTATCTCAATAAATGCAGAAAAGACCTTCGACCAAATTCAACAGCACTTCATGCTAAAAACTCTCAATAATCTAGGTATTGATGGAATGTATCTTAAAATAATAAGATCTATTTATGACAAACCCACAGTCAATATCATGTTGAATGGGCAAAAACTGAAAGCATTTCCTTTGAAAACTGGCACAAGACAAGGATGCCCTCTCTCACCACTCCTATTCAATATAGTTTTAGAAGTTTTGGCCCAGGCAATCAGGCAAGAGACAGGAATACAGGGTATTCAAATAGGAAGACAGGAAGTCAAATTGTCTCTGTTTGCAGATGACATGATTGCATATTTATAAAACTCCATTGTCTCAGGGCAAAATCTCCTTAAGCTGATAAGCAAATTCAGCAAAATCTCAGGATACAAAATAAATATGCAAAAATTACAACATTCCTATAAACCAATAGCAGACAAAGAGCCAAATCATGAGTGAACTCTCATTCACAATTGCTACAAAGAATAGAATACCTAGGAATGAAACTTACAAGCGATGTGAAGGATCTCTACCAGGAGGCCTACAAACCACTGCTCAAGGAAATAAAAGAGGACACAAACAAATGGAAAAACATTCCATGCTCATGGACAGGAAGAATCAATATTGTAAAAATGGCCATGCTGCCCACAGTAATTTATAGACTAAATGCTATCCCCATCAAGCTATCATTGACTTTCTTCACAGAATTGGAAACAACCACTTTAAATTTCATATGGAACCAAAAAAGAGCCTGCATAGCCAAGAAAATCATGGACAAGCAGAACAAATCTGGAGGCATCATGCTACCTTATTTCAACTATACTACAAGGTGGTAGTAACCAAAAGAGCATGGTACTGGTACCAAAACAGATATATAGACCAATGGACCAGAACAGAGCCCTCAGAAATAATATCAACCATCTACAACCATCTGATCTTTGACAAACCAGACAAAAACAAGCAATGGGGAAAATATTCCCTATTTAATAAATGGTGTTGTGAAAACTGGCTAGTCATACGCAGAAAATGGAAACTGGACCCCTTTCTTACACCTTACACAAAAATCAACTCAAGATGAATCAAAGACTTAAATGTAAGACCTAGGACCATAATAATCTTAGAAGAAAATCTGGGCAATACCATTCAGGACATAGGCATGGGCAAAGACTTCATATCTAAAACAGCAAAAGCAATGGCAACAAAAGCCAAAATTGACAAATGGGATCTAATTAAACTAAAGGGCTTCTGCACAGCAAAAGAAACTATCATGAAACTGAACATGCAACCTACAGAATGGGAGAAAAATTTTGCAATCTATCCATCTGGAATCTACAAAGAACTTAAATTTACAAGAAAAAAACAAACATCCCCATCAAAAAGTGGGCCAAGGATATGAACAAACACTTCTCAAAAGAAGACATTTATGCAGCCAACAGACATGTGAAAAAATGCTCATTACCACAGGTCATTAGAGAAACGCAAATCAAAACCACAAGGAGATACCATCTCATGCCAGTCAGAATGGTGATCATTAAAAAGTCAGGAAACAACAGATGCTGGAGAGGATGTGGAGAAATAGGACCACTTTTACACTGTTGGTGGAAGTGTAAATTAGTTCAATCTTTGCGGAAGACAGTGTGGCAATTCCTCAAGGATCTAGAACTAGAAATACTATTTGACCCAGCCATCCCATTACTGAGTATATACCCAAAGGATTATAAATCATGCTGCTATAAAGACACATGAACATGTATGTTTATTGTGGCACTATTCACAATAGCAAAGACTTGGAACCAACCCAAATGTCCACCAATGATAGACTGTATAAAGAAAATGTGGTGCATATACATGGTGGAATACTATGCAGTCATATAAAAGGATGAGTTCATGTCTTTGCAGGGACATGGGTGAAGCTGGAAACCATCATTCTCAGAACACTATCACAAGAACAGACAACAAAATACCACATGTTCTCACTCATACGTTGGAGTTGAACAATGAGAACACATGGATATGGGGGGGGGAACATCACACACCAGGGCCTCTCGGGGGGTAGGTGACTAGGGAAGTGATAACATTAGAATACCAAATGTAGGTGATAGGTTGATGGGTGCAACAAACTACCATGGCACATGTATACCTAAGTAACAAAACTACATGTCCTGCACATGTACTCGGGAACTTAAAATATAATTAAAAAAAGAAAGAAAGAAAAGAGAGAATTTAGGGAGGATGTTCTATAGCTATTCTGAATCTCCTTAGTTACTTAGCTCACACTGCTCTCTTTGCTCTTGAGTTCACAATCACAGTAGTGTTGTCCTATTTTGTTATGTTTCAGAACTCTAGCTGAGAAGCAGGACACAGTTATCTTCTTCCCTTGTTGCAAGTCCAGAATACCTGAGAATTCACTATGATTTCTAGGGTTCCATTTTTAAAAACAAGGCATATACCTTTACCTCAGTGGCACTGCATTGCTGTATTCTCTGATTTTATGCCTTTGTGGCCTAGGTGAATTTTGATGAGAAACAGAATAAAATTTTCTCTAAGATTTTTTTAAAGATACACTCAATGTACCAAGATCTGGTTTTTGAAGGATGTATTACAATAATATGACAATGTTATTCTCTACCACTATAAAAGTCAAAAAATTCCTCCTGAAATAATGAATATCATGGAGTAGTATTAATTATAGGAATACAAAAAAGCACATCAATATACACATTTTATAAATATATATGTATGTGTATGTATATATTATTTACATATATACATATATAGATATATATGTATATAACAGTTATAGATTAACATACATATATACATACGTGTGTGTGTGTGTGTGTGTATAAAACTGTTATGAGGCAATTGGCAAAATTCTTATTTCAGGTTAGGAGTTTAGCATTTTCCAATATGTATTATTTATTTTTAGCATTTTAGCAGAGACTTTTAGTTAAATAATCCCTTTAGATATTACAGCTAGAAACCTGAGCTAAGCAGATATATTCAAGGCAATTTTCTTATGCTAAAATTGGTCAAAAGAGATAAATAGCACCTTTAAAAATATTATTTGTAAAGAAAATTATATCATGGTGCATGTCATAATTTTAAAGCATTTTATTTATATCTTTATTATAAAATCATAGGCTCAGTAAATAGCATCTTTATCAGTTTCTAAATTAAGAAATAAAATACTTCACTTAAAATTATGAAAACAAAATGGAAACATTGTTACTGATACAAAGTATATTGGAGAATTTGCCTTGGTTGTGAAAACTAAAAGAGCTTGCTAATCATCTACCCTTCAGTGCAAAACTTGAGGCAGTCCACTGAAAGATTGACTCAACAAAGTAGACATTCTTTTACAGGTCACTGCCTTTAATAGGTCAAGATTTTTCCCATGTTCAAAATTTAAAGAGATGTATTTCCCTAATAAAGAAACATAAACAAATGCTATCTGCTACTACCATCGTTAGGTCACTTGCTCCAACATTACGTACAGAAAAAAAAAAAAAAAAAAAGATTTTGTCAGAATCCAAAGAGAATCCTTCCACTTTGAATGGGGAGAGCGTGGCATGGTGACTTTTTAATAAGGTAACTAGAGGGCTGAATTACATTTCCCAGAATTCCCTTTCCATTATGTTTTCAATAAGAGTGAAAAGCAAGAGAGACTATTTGGAGATCTGGAGGGCTAGGGGAATCAACAGCCATTTTGTAATTTATACACATAGTTGCTAACTTAGTGACTTACCTGTGTCTGAAAGAAGTAGCTAAGCGCCCAGTTGCTTTTATCTTTCCCTAGATCCTTGTCAGGCCTCTCTGGGTACTGGTCTAGGTGTTTATTTCTGTTGCTAATGAGCTACTGCAGATTAGACTAGTTACCAGGGTTAACAACATAAAAAACTGACACAGGTTTCAGTCTTTTTTGGTGGGGTTCCAGGACAAGCCCATGGAATTCATCCTGCCTTTGATTTACCCTCACTTTACCCTCCTTGCTTTCTGACTGCCTACCCCGTGGATTTCAAGGTCAAGCAACAATCAAAGAGACAGGATGATTTCAAGGATGGTTTAAGAAGCTCTCCTAATATCTTGAGGACAATTCCCTGTAAGGAATTGCCTTAAGGATTTTTGTTTTCTGACATTCTCAGGTTTCTGTCCTCACAACTTAATGGTTTAAACCTTGAACTATTGTTCAGCCAGATATACGGCCATCATTCTGGGTACTGCAATCTATCAGTCTCCCATCTTCAGTAAGTATGCTCGCACTTACAGGCTGTTCCTTGTGACTATTTATAGGACTGTTTTCAAGCCTACAAAGTTTTGTCCTCATAGATCAAACAATGAAATAGGTATATCTACTACAAGAACATATTAAATTCAGATTTTAAAGTTAACTTCCTATTTGTATTGCTCTCTAAAAGATGTCTATCTGCATTGCACAACATAGCCAATCACACGTGATATTAACGACAAAATTAAATACAATCAGAAACATACTTCAATAATCAAATGTTATAGATTAAAAAATAAACTGTCAAAAGCATACCGTGGCCTCACATTTTCATACAACATTCCATTATCTAATTACTAGAGAGAGATATGAAAATCTCCAATTACATTCCTTTGCAAGTCGAGCCCTGGAGGTTGAAGGAATTAAAAGACAAAATCAGATTTTTTTGATCTTTTGAGCTAACATTCCAAAGGAATTAAAATCAGCTTTAAAAAAAAAGTTCTGCTCAGTGTAATCTCGGGAATTTTCTCTTCCAGAGTGGAGTTGACATTTCTTCAAAATTTCTCATCAGCTGCATGAATACGTGTCCTTTAGACGTCTGAAGGTAAATTAGATCAACGCCATGTGTATGACATGCCTCTTTGTAAAATAAGTATTATAGATTACTAGGGAACACAGTAGTGGCCCAGCACTCTCTGTTCACCTGTTACTCTTAGACAGCAAGTCAATACTTAGTGCTTTAGATGTTGTTCCAACTTAATTTATTTTTATATCATATAATATTAAGTATTGTCCAAGATGAATGTTGAGATTTAGTGGTATCTGAGGACCGAAGGGTCTCTCAGTTTTACTCTTGAGAGAAAGGCAGTCAGTTTTGTCATTATTCTTACTCCATATCCCGTGAAAATAATTTCAGTTGAGGGAGATATCTCGGTAGAAGTTGATCTTGGCTCTGTGCATTAATTGTATCTAGGATATTCTTTCTATGTAGAGTGTCTTCTTTCTCAGGAAATGGAATTCAAAACATTGTTTAAAAGTAAAGGTATTTCTAAAGTTATAATTGCCATGCACAGTGTTATTAGGATTTTGCTCTGCCACTCAGACTGAAGTGCAGTGGCATGATCATAGCTCACTGCAGCCTTAAACTCTGAGGCTGAAGCAATCCTCCTGCTTCAACCTCGCAAGTAGCTGGGACTATAAGTGCACAGCACTTCTCCAGGCTAATTAAAAAAAAAAAAAAAAAAAGTAGAAACAGGGTCTTGACTTGTTGCCCAGGCTGGTCTTGAACTCCTGGCTTGAAACACTCCCTCCCACTTCCACCTCCCATAGTGCTGGGATAACAGGCATGAGCCACTGTGCCTGGCTCAGGTGTCAAGTGTTTTTGGTTGTTGTTTGTTTGTTTCCAGGCTGTAGTGCAGTGGTGTGTTCTCGGTTCACCGCAACCTCTGCCTCCCAGGTTCAAGCAATTCTCCAGGCACAAAGTTTTATTGAGGTTTCTTTCTTTCCTAACTTTTCTTTTCTTTATTTGTCATAGAAATCATTAACATGGAAATATGATCACAATGTGTTATGTGAAAAAGATTATAAACTAGTTTACAGAGTATGAGCCTGTTGGATTCCTTTTTTTTTTTTTTTTAATATATACTTTAAATTCTAGGGTACATGTGTGCAACCTGCAAGTTTGTTACATATGTATACATGTGCCATGTTGGTGTGTTGCATCCATTAACTCATCATTTATATTAGATATATCTCCTAATGAGAGGTGAAGCCAGCTGGACTTGGAGAAGTTTTCTGTCTAGCTAAAGGACTGTAAACACACCAGTCAGCACTCTGTGTCTAGCTAAAGGTTTGTAAATGCACCAATCAGCACGCTGTAAAAATGCACCAATCAGCACTCTGTAAAATGGACCAATCAGCAGGATGTGGGTGGGGCCAAATAAGGGAATAAAAGCTGGCCACCCAGCCAGCAGTGGCAACCCGCTGCAGTCTCCTTCCATGTTGTGGAAGATTTGTTCTTTTGCTCTTCATGATAAATCTTGCTGCTTCTCACTCTGGGTCTGCACTACATTTATGAGCTGCAATTCTCACCAGGAGGGTCTGTGACTTCATTCCTGACGTCAGTGAGACCACAAACCCACCAGGAGGACCAAACAACTCCAGACGTGCCACCTTTAAGAGCTGTAACAGTCACTGAGAAAGTCTGTAGCTTCACTCCTGAAGTCAGCAAGACCACAAACCCACTGGAAGGAAGAAACTCCGGACACATCTGAACATCTGAAGGAACAAACTTCGGTCGCACCATCTTTAAGAAGTGTAACACTCACCGCGAGGGTCCATGGCTCCATTCTTGAAGTCAGTGAGACCAAGAACCCACCGGAAGGAACTAATACGAAGCACACTGATGCTATCCCTCACCCGTCTCCCTACCCCACAACAGGCCCTGGTGTGTGATGTTCCCCACCCTGTGTCCAAGAGCTCATTGTTCAATTCCCACCTGTGAGTGAGAACATGAGGTGTTAGGTTTTCCGTCCTTGTGATAGTTTGCTCAGAATGATGGTTTCCAGCTTCATCCATGTCCCTACAAAGGACATGAACTCATCCTTTTTTATGGTTGCATAGTATTCCACTGTGTATATGTGCCATATTGTCTTAATCCAGTCTATCATTGATGGATATTTTGGTTGGTTCCAAGTGTTTGCTATTGTGAATAGTGCCACAATAAACATATGTGTGCATGTGTCTTTATAGCAGCATGATTTATAATCTTTTGGGCATATACCCAGTAATGGGATGGCTGGGTTAAATGGTATTTCTAGTTTTAGAGCCTTGAGGAATCGCCACAGTGTCTTCCACGATGGTTTAACTAGTTTACAGTCCCACCAAGAGTGTAAAAGTGTTCCTATTTCTCCACATCCTCTCCAGCATGTGTTGTTTCCTGACTTGCTAATGATCACCATTCTAACTGGTGTGAAATGGTATCTCATTGTGGTTTTGATTTGTATTTCTCTGATGGCCAGTGATGATGAGCATTTTTTTCATGTGTCTGCTGGCTGCATGAATGTCTTCTTTTGAGAAATGTCTGTTTATATCCTTTGCCCACTTTTTGATGGGGTTGTTTGATTTTTTTCTTGTAAATTTGCTTAAGTTCTTTGTAGATTCTGGATATTAGCCCTTTGTCACATGAGTAGATTGTAAAAATTTTCTCCCATTCTATAGGTTGCCTGTTCACTCTGATGGTAGTTTCTTTTGCTGTGCAGAAGCTCTTTAGTTTTATTAGATTCCATTTGTCAATTTTGGCTTTTTTTGCCATTGCTTTCGGTGTTTTAGTCATGAAGTGACTTGCCCATGCTTATGTCCTGAATGTTATTGCCTAGGTTTTCTTCTACAGTTTTTGTGGTTTTAGGTCTAACATTTAAGTCTTTAATCCACCTTGTTTTAATTTCTGTATAAGATGTAAGGAAGGAATGCAGTTTCAGCTTTCTACTTATGGCTAGCCAGTTTTTCCAACACCATTTATTAAATAGAGCTTCCTTTCCGCATTTCTTGTTTTTGTCAGGTTTGTCAAAGATCAGATGGTTGTAGATGTGTGGTATTATTTCTGAGTGCTCTGTTATGTTCCATTGATCTATATCTCTGTTTTGGTACCAGTACCATGCTGTTTTGGTTACTGTAGCCTTGTAGTACAGTTTGAAGTCAGGTAGCCCAATGCCCCCAGCTTTATTACTTTGGCTAAGGATTGTCTTGGCAATGTGGGCTCTTTTTCGGTTCCATATGAACTTTAAAGTAGTTTTTTTCCAGTTCTGTGAAGAAAGTCATTGGTAGATTGATGGGGATGGCATTGAATCTATAAATTACCTTGGGTAGTATGGCCATTTTCACGATGTTGATTCTTCCTATCTATGAGCATGGAATGTTCTTTCATTTGTTTGTGTCCTCTTTTATTTCGTTGAGCAGTGGTTTGTAGTTCTCCTTGAAAAGGTCCTTTATATTCCTTGTAAGTTGGATTCCTAGGTATTTTATTGCTTTTGAAGCTATTGTGAATGGGAGTTCACTCATGATTTGGCTTTCTGTTTGTCTGTTATTGGTGTATAGGAATGCTTGTGATTTTTGCACATTGAATTTGAAACCTGAGACTTTGCTAGAATTGCTTATCAGCTTAAGGAGATTTGGGGCTGAGATAATGGGGTTTTCTAAATACACAATTATGTCATCTGCAAACAGGGACAATTTGACTTCCTCTTTTCGTAATTGAATGCCCTTTATTTCTTTCTCTTGCCTGATTGCTCTTGCCAGAACTTCCAACACTGTGTTGAATAGGAGTGGTGAGAGGGGCATCCCTTTCTTGTGCCAGTTTTCTTAATCTCTTAATTTCCATTTTTGTTACCTAATTTGCACTGAGGGTGAAAAAAAAGATAAAAATAAGAGTAAAGCTTCTGTCTATTATTAGTTAAATATTTGTTCACTTGTTACCTCCCCTGCTCTTGAGGATGTCTATTGGAGCCATTAATAGGATCCTGCAGAATTTTCCTACCTTGAGAAAAGTCCAGATAGAGACAAAAGACAGGAAACAAGCATGAGATGATGCACTGTAGGTTGTGCCTTAGTGAAGTCAGTTGAATATCTTGCAGAGTTATCTGCTACCTTGCTACCATAGCAAATATTAGAAAGATTTATATATATATCATTTTATGTAGAGTTGCTGTATATACATATATATGTGTATATGGCAGCAATACAATTGAGGTCTCCAAGATGCACCAATAAAGCAGTAAGATATACTTCTTAGTGGAAGATATTTATTTTTGTTTTATTTGTCAAGAAATAAGATTAAAATACTTGATTTTATATTTCATCAAATAAATTTAAAATTAAATAATCTTCTAACTGAAGAACTCACACATGCCTATAGATTTTTCTCTCTTACAACAATTCAGTGAGGAAATTATTATTTTTTCCCAAAATTTATTTATTTCTTTTTTCTTTTTTTCTTATTATACTTTAAGTTCTAGGATACATGTATGAAGAAACTGAGCCTTGATGAAGTTAAATAAGTTGTCCAAGGTCACACAGCCAGGAAGTACTGGAAGCAGGATTTAATTGCCAGCAGTCTTTCTCCAAAGTATGACCTTTAAACCAATATGTTATACAGCCCTATGAATAACAAAAATATATGCTCCCTTGAAAAAAGACAAACATTGAAGCATTCAGACTCTGGTAAAGATTATGACTCATGTGTGTAGGAAAACTCCAAATTGTATCAAATCTTTTAACAAGCTCTAGCATCGGTTCTGAGAAATTACTTGTATATACTATACATCTGTGTTCACTAAGAAAAACATATACTTTATTGACATTTTCAAAATGGCACAGTTTTAAACTCTCTATTGCAAATGGACAAGCCAGAAATCAATGAGGTATTAAAACAGTTAATGCAGGCAATGCTACGAGCTCTTTAAAAGAACCAACACCATTGTTAGTAGATAAATTATGCAAGCTTGGCCATGTACATCTGTTGATTTGCCAGATAGCTAATTAAAATGTGTTACAGCCATTAAGTTGTTTAAAGGCACATTTTGTGATTCCATAAAATGTCATTTATCTAGTTTAAGCCATACTTGTTTTGATCTGCTGCACAAAAATCACTAAAGGCCCATATTTTGCATATAAATTTAGCTCTAAAGAAGATGTGCTTTTCTTTTGACCCTAGTTTGAATGGAATAGCATCTATTTTGACTGACATTATAGTCGACAAAAAATGGCATGCTTGATATATTGATTTTGATTCTTTATCAGGACTTTTGTTTGTTTCAGTGTTGTTTTTATTTTACGTTCAAGGGTACATGTGCACGATGTGCAGGTTTGTTATATAAGTAAATGTGTGCCATGGTGGTTTGCTGCACAGATCATCCCATCACCCAGGTATTAAGCACACATCCATTAGCTATTCTTCCTGATGCTCTCTCCCTCCTTCCACACCCCACAGGCCCCAGTATGTATTGCTTCCCCCAATGTGTCCATGTGTTCTTATCATTCAGCTTCCACATGCAGTATTTGGTTTTCTGTTCCTGTGTTACTTTGCTGAGGATAATGACCTCCAGCTCCATCCATGGGCCTGCAAAGGACATGATAGCATTCGTTTTTATGGCTGTATAGAATCAGGACATTTTGTTTATGTCTACATAGGTAATTATGTTCAATATGACAAAAGTTCTCATAACAATGTTATGATCTAACATTTATTGAGTTTTGATTTGTGCCAGGAATATTTAATTTCTTAATATATATTGGATTACTTGATACTCAGAAAAACCTTTGGAATATGTTTCTCAATATCTGCATTTTGCAAATGAGACAAAATGATTAAGTATCACACTGTAAGTAGGTGAAAGATCCAAGATGACTTACCTGGGCAACCAATATCCATAGGCTTAACCATTTCCTTACACTGTCTTTCAGTTTTTCTGATAGGAATCAACTTTAATTTTCTAATGGAACAATAAAAATAAACTAAGTTTTCTGTAACCACAGTAAACTCACCAACATTATTTAAGCTTTTCAAGATATTTGAGAAGATTGTTTAATCTAATCTTTTTAATTATTATTATTATACTTTAAGTTCTAGGGTACATGTGCACAACATGCAGGTTTGTTACATATGTATACATGTGCCATATTGGTGTGCTGAACCCATTAACTCATCATTTCCATTAGGTGTATCTCCTAATGCTATCTTATTCTTCTAAGGATAGCCTTACTAAAGCTAGAAAACAAAATAAAACAACAACAAAAAAAACTATGCCACTCATTCTTCTAATTTGAGGACCAGCAATGCTTTGAACCTAGGCAGGAATATTTAGTTTGACTCATAGCCATGATGACTGAAGGAATCAAGGCTGTTTTACACAATCATGTTATAGAAGGCAAAGAACAGTCAGACTTTGACTTATTAAGGAGGCTTAAAGTTAGGACAAAATTAATTCAAACTTGGAAATATCTCTTCTCCAACTCTTATCTGTTTTCTCCAACATATATTTTTTTAAGCTAAAAAGCAAGAATCCATTATTTTGCTTAGAATATATTTATATGTAGTGAAGTTTCAAAATTAATTAACTCAACCATCTTCACTTGGAAAGATAGTTTATTACAATATTATTTTCAACAGGAATTTAATATTGCGCAATATACTCTCAACTGTGAGGTAATATTGAAACTATCAAAATTCACTTGTTTAATTTTACATGTTTTAGTTTGACAAACATAGAATTAAATGGAAGAAAATGATCACATTTTTCCATTCCTTCCTTTTGTTCTTTCCTTTTTTCCTAATGAGATAAAGAAGTAATATATGCGTTCCCAATCTCAGCCATATGTTGCCTTTTCCCCTAATTTTCTGGAAGGTGGATTCTTATGTATCTGCCCACATTTTTGCAATCACATACAGAGTTTTTGGCACTATGGTTGGACTTTGGAAACATACCTAATCTGTTTTTGCTGTGTACAAAAAGCCTCAAATCTAAAACCTTAGAGTGAAGAAACACATTTCTGCATGTATGCAAATGCATACACATATGCATACATGAATGCATGCATACATACATACATATATTTTCCTATAAAAAATTAGCAAGAAAAAGAAAATCAATGTGACTTGATTTATGGTTGTTTCTTTCTATGCCAGGTGAAATGAACGACTTCAGCATCGCACCCTGTGTCTTGTGTGGTCTTGAAGAACAGTAAGGATGTGAAATATGATAAGAAACAGATTTTTTAACAGTGCATTTGCTTGTTAAATTTCCTTAGAGGAGGATACAGTTAGACGAATGTATTCATAAGCAGTTGCTAGTGGTTTAAACTCATGATGGAGCACTTGGAAAAACAGATGGAAAGACTGTTAGTAAGATGATATGGAGAAAAATCATGTGAATAAACACTCTTGAATAAGGGAATGGGTATGTGCCTATTTATTTTTAATGAGAATGCTTAGCACAGTAGCAGAAGAGGTTCTCAATAAGTCAAGACAATCTTTTCTGTTCATGTCTGTCATATTCTTTTCTTACCCATCTCAGTGATTGTTCAATGGGCTGAAGAAAAATACAGTTTATGCATTGGCTTAAATTATGGATTTCACCTTACCAAAACTGATCTTACTACTATTGATGGCTTCTATCAGTCGACAGAAGAGACCAAAGCTGAAATCATTCCCAGTGGGACAGGCCCCACCCACCCAACAGCACACTGATTAGATTAGAGGTGCAGAGTTAATGCTGTGTCCTCGCTGAAACATACACTCCGTTCATATGTAGGTATACTTCTCTTGTCGGTAATTCTTCTGTCTGTACAACGACCTATGGAATTCCTAAATGCCATATTCACCATCCTTATAACCCAAAGAGCATTATTTCTGTATGTAAGTAATTTTATAACAAAATGAATGAGAAAGTGAGAAAAATCTCACACCATGGGATTTACCAGTCCATCTAGGTACAGTATATTATTATCCAGAGGTCATTGGACAGCTAGATGGGTGAAATGTTCTAATGAAGACTCATTTATGGCACTTGCTGGGGGAAGTTGGTGCTCTATTCAACAAAAAGTGGAATATACTCTTTTGCAAAATTATTTTACTTTAAGTTCTGCGACATATGTGCTGAATGTACAGGTTTGTTACAAAGGCATACATGTTTGCTGCATCTATCAACCCATAATCTAGATTTTAAGCCCTGCATGCATTAGCTATTTGTCCTAATGCTCCTCTTCCCCTTCCCCCTCCCCAAACAGGCCCTAGTGTGAGATGTTCCCCTTCCTGTGTCCATGTGTTCTCATTGTTCAGCTTTTACTTATGAGTGAGAACATGCGATGTTTTGGTTTTCTGTTCCTGTGTTAGTTTGCTGAAGATGATGGCTTCCAGCTTCATGTATGTTCCTACAAAGAACACAAAATCATTCTTTTTTATGACTGTATAGTATCCCATGGTATATATGTGCCACATTTTCTTTATCCACTCTATCTTTGATAGGCATTTGGGCTGGTTACAAGCCTTTACTCTTGTGAATAGTGCAGCAATAAACATACATGTGCATGTGTCTTTATAGTGGAATGATTTATAATCCTTTGGGTTATACTCATTAATGGGTTGCTGGGTCAAATGATATTTCTGATTCTAAATCCTTTAGGAATTGCCACACTGTCTTCCACAACTGTTGAAGTAATTTACACTCTCATCAGGAGTATAAAAGCATTCCCATTTCTCCACATCCTTGCCAACACCTGTTGTTTCCAGACTTTTTGGTGATGGTCATTTTTAGTGCCAAAGATGGTATCTCATTGTGGTTTTGATTTGCATTTCTCTAATGACCTATAATAATGAGACTTTTTTCATATCTTTGTTGGCCACATAAATGTCTTATTTTGAAAGTATCTGTTCATATCCTTCATCCAATTTTTGATGGGGTTGTTCATGTTTTTCTTGTAAATTTGTTTAAGTTCCTTGTACATTCTGGATATTAGACCTTTGTCAGATGGATAGATTGCAAAATTTTTCTGCCATTCTGTAGATTGGCTGTTCATTCTGATGATGGTTTATTTTGCTGAGCAGAAACTCTTCAGTTTAATTAGATCCCATTTGTCGATTTTGGAATATACTCTTATATAGCAAGCAATCTATGATGCCATTACTCCATTAACAAAACATATGGTTCAAGAAAATCAGGAATGGAAGAAATGGTTCATCTCTCCATTATTTCTAAGAAACCGTATAAATATGTGTGTATGCATATTGTTTCCAGTTACTAAGATCTGTCACTTCAGTGGTATAGAAGACTTAATTCTAAAGAGAAGAAAATCTTTTCAGAGCACAGATTCACATTTTTATTGAACTTGAAATGAGCAACTTCCACTTGGCTATGTTGGGCTCTCCTTCTATAACTACAACAGAGTAACCAGACAGGCTAATCTTATTGTCAATACTTGATGTTAAATAGGAGGGACAGGAGGCATATATTAAGAAACCATGAATTCAGGGAGAATTGTTCTTAATATTTTCATGTTCAGTAGTAAAAGTCAATAAAAAATAAGTAAGGCCCAATCTACGCATGGTGGAAAAAAAAAAAACAAACTAAATTTTCAGTTGAGATTACCCCATTAGGTAAATCTCTAGGACTAACTGAGGTGTTTGCTAAGATGTTAACTGAGATTAAAGCAAGCCTGGGATGGGTATTGAAAGAACATCATAAATATCAAATACTGCTTCATGACTGGCTAGGGAGTGAGAACTATAATAGTTATACTTAAATTGTTACTTGATTTTTATATAGCTATTTTAATAAATATTAATCAAGGACATATTTTCTTGCCCTTTCTATTATTTTATAAATGCTCTGATGGTATAATTAACTTTATAATTATATCTTTTGGTTACAGATATCAGAAGATATGTTGTGATTTATCTAGAAGCAGCAGCAAATGATAGATGAGTCCTGGGTTCACCCTTTTGGGAAGGTAATAAGCAACATCATTAAACAAAGTATAATTATGTCATATTAGGAGGAAGCATGATGTGGTTGCTATTATTTTTATTTGTAGATTAAATTTAGATAGAAAGACGTATTTGGCTCTTGAATTGACAAAGTGATGGACTTTCTCAGATTGACTTTTTATCACTTGGAAATCATTCCTACTTCCTTCTTTACTGTCATCTACAAACAGTAGCAAGACTGGAGGACTTATTTATAGAATATCTGAACCATAGGATTCTAATGTAACATTTAGAATGTAAATGACAGTAAGATAACAACTTTTTTTATTTCCACAGTAGTAGTACTAAGACAATGTTTAGGTACAATATAGATGTGAGGATTTCATTGAATTGAAACATTTCTTAGGTGAGTTAGCCACATCAGTGCTGCAGGTACCAGACATCATCTCAAATATTTTTTCAACCTTTCTACAATCTTCTAATGTCCCGAAAGTGGTTTTCCATGAACATTTTCTTACAAACTTTCAATTAGTTTTTATTAATTTTTTTATTTTACTTATTTTATTTTTGTTATATGTATGTATGTATGTGTATGTATGCATGCATTACATGTTTATATGTACCATTTAAAATGTTTATATGTAGTCACTATTTCCAACATTTTAACAATCACTCCAAACAAACTTTGTAACCACTAAGTAATAACTCCTCACTCTCTCCTCTCTCCTGCCTATGCTAATCTCTAACCTACTTCTATATTTAGGAATTAGCCTATCCTAGATATTTCATAAAAGTGGAATCACACAAATTTTGTCCTTTTGGGTCTGGCTTATTTAATTTATCATAATGTTTCCATATTTAATCCCTCTTTTAGCATGTATCAGAACTTTATTTTTATGGATCAATTATATCTTATTGTATTTATATGGCATACTTTGTTTATCCATTACTCTGTTAACGGGCTTTGAGTTGTTTTCACCTTTTAACTACAGTGATAATTATACAGTGACTATTGATGTACAAGTATCTGTTGGAGTTTCTGTTTTCAGTTATTTTGGATATATACTAAGAAATTGAATGCTGAATTATGGTAATTCTATATTTTGCTTTTCAGAAACCCAAAAGACTGCTTCCCACAGCAACTGCAACGTTTTACATTGCCATTATCTCTGTATGCAGGTTGCAGTGTCTCCACATCCTTGACCATATTTGTTATTTTCTGTTTTTCTTTAAACTAATTATAGTCACCCTAGAAGCTATTACATGATAACTCATTGTGGTTTACATTTGGATTTCCTTGATAAGTAAATATGTTAAGCAGCTTTACATGTGCTGACTGGTCATTTGTTTATTGTTTTTGGATAAATGTCTCTTCCAGTCCTTTGCCAGTTTTTAATGTTTGTCTTTTTATTGTTGATTGTAGTTGTTCTTTATATTCTGAAGAGCAAGCCCTTATTAGGCACATGATTTCCAAATGTTCTTTTTTTTCACTCTATACTTTGTCTTTTCACGTTTTTGATAATGTCCTTTTAGGTCTAAAAGTTTAATTTTGATGAAGTCCAATTTATCTATTACTTATTTTTGCCCCTCATGCTTTTGCTGTTATATTTAAGAATCGATTGTTGAAACCAAATCGTCCATGTCTATTGCAATGTTTTTTAATGGATTTATTTATTTAGCACTTATGTTTAGGTAATTGATCAATTTTGATTTATTATTTGTATATGGTGTTAGGTGGAGAAACAACTTCATTCCTGTACATGTGGAAATTTGATTGTCTAAACACCACTTTTTAAAAAGACTATACTCTCCTCATTGATTGCACTTGGAACCTCTGTCAAAAAAAATCTATTGGCTTTAGATGTATGTGTTAATTCTGGCCTCTCAGTTGTATTCCAATGGCGTGTACATACTACCTCCATATTCATGGAGAATTGGTTCCAGGACACCCTGCAGATACCAAAATCCACTGATGCTCAAGTCCTTTACATAAAATCTGGTAGTATTTGCCTATAACTTATGCACATCCAAAGATACGATTATAATTATTTCTATATTAATAATAACATATAATACAACATAAATCCTATGTAAAGTATTGTTATACTGTATTGTCTAGGGAAGATTACAAGAAAAATTGTCTGTTTGTACATATTCAGTACATATGTAACTATCAATTTCTTCCCCAAATATTTTTGATTTATATTTGGATGATGCTTGTGAAACCACCTGTATGTCTATCCTTATGCCAATACCACATTCTTTTGATCACTATAACATTGTAGTAACTTTTGGAGTCAGAAAATGTAAGATCATTCCCTTTTTAATTTTATTTTTTCAAGATTGTTTTGGTTAATAGATGCCCCTTATAATTCAACATAAGTTTTAGGATTGCTTTTCCCATTTCTATGAAAAAAAAAACTATTGGAATATGATAAAGTTGTTTTCAATGTACTTTGGGTAATTTTGATATCTTAATATTAAATTTTCCTAAATGTGAATAGGAGATATATTTCCATTTAGTCAGATCTTATTTAATTATGTTCAGCAATTTTTTGTAGTTTTCAATTTACAAGTCTTTCACCTCCTTGGTTAAATTTATTTCTAAGTGTTTTATTCCTTTGGATGCTTTAGCAAAGTGAATTATCTTATTAATTTCCTCTCTATATGTTCATTTCTAGTATATAGAAGCACATGTGTTTTTGAATGTAGACCTTTTTTATTATGTCTAGAAGTTTAGTTTTCTTGCGGATTATTTGGGGAAATCCACATACAGTGTCATTTCCTTTTTAAATATAAATTATTTTCCCACTTTTACATTTGGATGTCTTTTAAAAAAATTTTCTTGCCTACTTATTCTGGATAGAACTCCCAGTAGAACATTAAAAATAGCACTAGTAAAAGTAGGCATTCTTGTCTTATTCCTGATTTTAGTAGAAATGCTTTGAATCTTACACCACTAAGTAGGATGTTAATTGTAGATTATTTGTAAATGCCCTTCATCATGCTAATAAAGTTCTCCTTTTCCAACTCTCTGAGTGTTTTTATCATGAATGAGTGTTTGGGCTTGTCAAATGTCGTTTTTGGTTCAACCAAGATGACCATATCTCTTTTGTTTTATTTCCATGAGTACATTGCTTATTTTCTTATATTGAATTGTGATTTCATAGTGGCATAAATAACACTTTTTCAAGATGTATAATTCCTTTAATATGCTATAGAATTTGGTTTTATTGTATTTTCAATGATGACTTCTGTATCAATTTTCATAAGGCATATTGTTCATGATGTCATTTTGTTGTGATGTCTTTATCTGGCTTTGCATTTTGGGTAATAGTGCATTCATAGAATGAGTTAGAAAGTGTTTACTCCTCTTATACTTTTCTGGAAGAGTTTGATAAGGGTTGTTGTTAATTCTTCCTCAAACTTTTCATAGAATTTACTAGTGAAACCTCCTTTTCTGGATTTTTCTTTGTTGTGACCAAATGTTATTAAGCACTTAGTTTCCTGTACTTATATTTTATAATATTTGGGGTGGTTTGTTTTATGTTATTTGTTTTCTTTTTCTAACTGATGAATGAAGCAGTGACTCCTATTTCATTAACAATAAGTTGATGAATTAAGTTCATAGGAATGATTAAAAGATAGAAAATAATAGTAACACCATATCAGAATGAACACAATCCTTCCCTCTAGGAATTTATTTGACTCTTAAATCCATAAAGGCAAAACTATGAATGGTTTATTAAACATATTTGAGAAGTAATGCATTTGAATGGATGACAACAATGTAATTGGGGTCGTAGTCTTTATTTATTAGTGAAATAGCACGGGAAACAAATGAAGATTAGTACATGTCAAATTAACAGGATCACAAATATTTTTATCATCACTTTGTAATCTCATCGATTATTCTTGTTTAAGGTACAAAATACAATTGATTAAGTCAACAAATGTTCTTTATGCATTTCTGCTTTAGAGATAAGAAATATTTCTGGTACATGTGAAAGAAACACTCTTTAAAATAAGTGAATTTGGAAGTTTAATTCTATTGTGAAAACAATTTACTCACATGCTGAGGCAATTTTTCAGCATTTCTAGTTGATATTTTCAGTGGTAGACAGATTTAAGCACAGCTGAATGAAGAGTTTCTAATAAACGCCATGGGACTTGGTTATTGCTATCTGGATTTTTTATTTTGTATTCCCCTTTGTATGTTAATTTACTGGGTAGTGATTTCCACATGGTGGACCTGGGCAACTCAATTTTTCATTTTTTATATGTCACTTGGTCTGGTACATGTAAGAGAAAGAGAAAGAAGCAATTATAAGGCATTATGGTCATAAAAAAAAAAGTTAAAAAATGCATCACTGGCCAGGCACGGAGGCTCACCCCTGTAATCCCAGCACTTTGGGAGGCCAGTGCGGGCAAATCAGCTGAGGTCAGGAGTTTGAGACCAGCTTGGCCAACATGGCAAAACCCCATCTCTATTTAAAAAAAAAAAAATACAAAAATTAGCCAGGCATCGTGGCAGATGCTCCGGCAATGTGAGGTTCTGGCTTCCCATTCACTTTCCGCCATTCCTGAGGGCTCTCCAGAAGCTGAGCTGATGCTGCCATACTTCTGCTGGAACTCTGAGTCAATAAAACCTCTTTTCCTCATAAATTACCCAGTCTCGGGTGTTTCTTTACAGTAATGTAAGAATAGACGAATACGGGCATCTAGGTTCACAATACTTGCTCTCCCAGGCCCTGTAAATACTAATTGTTTTTGTGTTTATGCCATGCCATATAAAACCCCAGCTTTCCATAAAGCTGGGTGAGATACAATGCCCTGTGCAGCATATGTTCCTTATTCCCAGTGAAAAAAATATTTCAGACTGAATGATGAAGCAGTATTTTCAGAGAGAACTCAACTGTATTTGAGAAGAGAGCTTGGTGTCCGAAGTCCTTTTTTTTTTCTATTGGTCACCCGTAAGAAAGGAAAAATAATAGCCTTGAAAGTGATATTGTGTACGTAAATAGCACAAATAGAATGCAATTACATTGTTTCTTTTAGACATACAATCCTATCCATGGAGATACTCACATTTTAGTTAACCCATCTTTTTGTTCAGGTGTTCTTTTGCCTTCTAATACCTAGAAATGAGGACCTAGAAAGAAATGACCTTTGTAAATTAATCAACATATGAAAGGCTGGTAAATTTTGTGCCGAAAAATGATAATAAATGAAATTATGCAGACTCAGCAGATGCCATAATAAAAAATTAGAATGAGAAAAAAAAAGTAATAGGCAGTGAGTTGTGTTATAGTATATATATGAACACAGTCTCCTATTTAACCCACAAAATGCCAAGTTAAATCAGTATTGATGCCTAGATTTTGTAAAGTGGACTTAATGTTGAGAATTTTCAGTAAAATTATTAGTTCTTTTTTTATTTTTTTTTTATGAAGTCTTGTTGTTGTCGCCCAGGCTGGAGTGCAGTGGCACGATCTTGGGTCACTGCAACTTCCACCTCCCAGTTTCAAGCAACTCTCCTGCCTCAGCTTCCAGAGTAGCTGAAATTACAGATGTGTGTCACACCCGGCTAATTTTTGTACTTTTAGTAGGGACAGGGTTTCACTATGTTGGCCAGGCTGGTCTCGAACACCTGACATCTTGTGACCCACCCACCTCAGCCTCCCAAAGTGTTCGGATTATAGGAGGGAGCCACTGTGCCCAGCCTATTAGTTGTTTTCTAAGATATTTGTGAGCAATCACAATATGAATAAGAGGTAATTCATAAGGGCACCATCCTATTAGTATTTGTTGTAGCCATTCTGAAGAAATAGGGTGGACCCACACAGTCTCATATTTGGTTTGGATATCAAGATTGATGAAAATGCATACATCAAGAGGCCCAAAAAGTTGTATTATTTTCATAAAAAGGCATTCTGGGAAAAGCACTGCATGCCTTCCAAGATGATCTAATAATGGCTTGAGAAACAGCAAGAAGGGATATATGGCTTGAAATTTTTGCGGTGATGATGATGTGAGGCCAGAGTAAGGGTTCTCATGAGAAGGAAGAGCCTGGCATGGTTTGAGTCTCCTGGTGACACCAAAGGAAGGAGCACCAGATCTTTCTTATTACCTGCTCAGATTTGGGGCAGTAAAGGAAGGGCTAGAGGTAAGGCTTAAAAACCACGAGCAGACAAACATCAACAAATGGAGTCCGACTCAATTACAGTGTTATTCTACAAATAAGCAACAATATGACTAATAAAAATACTCTTCTTTTATATATAAAAATTAATGAGAAAGGACAATGAGAATATCTATGCTAACTATTGAAAATATCATTGAAATGGAAAGTTTGCTGTGAAGTACAAATCAGCAAATTAAATTCAAAAGCTAAAAATCTCTATCAGCAATCATAAAATTGAGAAAAAAAAATACCCTAAATACATAATGTCAGGCTAGAATAATGTTCTAGACAATTTAGATTTTTCCCAAATTTAAGAAATGAGAGCTTACTGTGCTATTAATTTCTTTCCATAATCTACATTAAAAGTCTTCCAAATATTTTAATATGTGGCTCATAGGCAATAACCAATATCAAATTAGAATTAAGTTGATGAAAGATCTATGATGAAATTGGGAATGTTTACACTTTTTGAAGAAGAAATAAAGGAGTTCAAGGAGGCAGAGGAAGGTAAATATTACTGAACATGGTAGATGTGGTCTTAAATACTTTTATACATTATCTCATTTGACTCTTATGACATCCCTATGAATAAACATTATTTTTATTCCCATTTCACAAATAAATAGACTTGTCTGATGAAATAGAGATGATAAGGGGTTGAACCAAGATATAAACACATTTCTAGATGATTCCTGAAATCTCATTGACAATGATCATTGAATGAAAAAATGGACCTTAAATGATTTTACAAAATATAATGGTTCATGAAGGAATTTTTATATTATGTATCTACTAATTGATATTTTATCTATAAACATATTTAACTTTATATTTACAGTCATATGCAGACACAGATTAGAGTGAAGATTACAGACAAAAGTATTGATTGTATTTATATTTGGATATTTGAATTATTTACCTTTATTTTACATTAAAGCTACAATTTTTATTTTCACTAATCCACATTTGCTAATATTTTACAATGAACATGTATATTAATATTTTGTGACAAAACACAATTAAGAAAAAATTAAAAATGGACATGAGTTAAGAGAAAAGATATATAGTACTTGAATAGTTATCAAACTGGACTTTTAATCTGTTGAATTATTGAGAAATTAATGAACACAATGATGGACATTAGATAATACTTATCCATAATTTTTAAAACCAAATGGGAATTTGTAGTTTTATATTTAACATTGTTCCCATTTTTCAATAGACAGAAGACCCTACATTATATGAAGAATAATGAGAAGAAAAGTAATTACTTGTAACTCTGGAACACCTCATTAGGTTAAATATAGGGATTTTTTTAATCCCTTGATCTGAATGCTGAATCTTTAGAAAAATTAAAGTACCAGTTACTTGTAGACATTGTACTACAAAAGTCTCATTTTACTGATAAAACAGGTCACTCCACATTATATTTTTCTTCATTGTTTCCAACATTTTCTGTATCTGTTAAGGCTTTGCCTTAATTAACTTAATTAACTGTATCTTCCTTTTTTAGGACTCAACAGTTTCTATGCAACAAAAATGACAATATATTTGACCTGTTATATTCATTCTAATTAAAATGCACTTACTTCTTTTAAAAGAAAGTTCTTATTATCCATTATATACCCTCTATTATACATTCTTTTTCCTGCATAGACACAGGATTTAATGAGTTATCACAATTTGAAATGGCTATTCATAGGCAATTTTAGTTTAATCAAATATGTTATGAGTTTCAGATTAACCACTAACCATTAGAAATGTCAGTACAAAATAATTGTAGTAAATTGATATAGGCTTCTCCTGAAATTTTAAATGCCAATATAACAAGTCTTGTAATATTTTTGCCAAGAATCAGTTGCAATAATTTGTGATTATTATGGACAGATTAGCAAGATAAAATATTCAAATTTGCCAAAGGTTTTACCTTTTTAGAAATTTAAATCTCTATCCCACTTACATATAATTCATAGAAACATACAATTTGTACTCTGCAGTGCTATTGCATCTTTCTCATTTATGTTTCTAAATAAATGGTATAGCTTCTGCTGGTTAGGTCTCTTCTTTATCTCGATTCTCTTCTACTGAGGAACTGAATGTTTTGCATACAGTAAGACATGCAGGTTGAAATCAGAGAGCTATTCATTTTTATTATATAATTAGAGGAATAAATGGCAGTAGAATTTCTCATTGAATAGGAAAATGATAAATTAAAAGCTGATAACTCAGAGAAGCTTAGTTAAACTTCATTTGGAGTCTAATATCAAATTCATTGAGAATCATCACCTTTGAGACACAAAGCTTTGTTTTCTCCTACTTCATCTATGACATATACATTTTGATGAGATATTTGGACCATAATTATTTGTAACTATTATAATTGTTGAATCTTCTTTCTTGGTTCAGAGATTATCTGCTGTTCACCATTCAGTGGTATTTTGGGTTCATTTCTTATTGGTACAAAGGATTTAATTTTTCACAAAACTTCATCTTACCAAGTAATTTGTGTGTCACACAGACCTCCTCACTGAATAAAGCTAAGATATAATCCATGTTCTCATCCACTGCCAGAACAGGATGCAACTCTTCACCAGTCTATCTCCTCAAAGTTTTCTCTTTAGTTTAGATTTGTTTTAATATTTATTAAATAATTTTTAAAAACCATAATAAAACTAGTGCATACTAATGTAAAAGAAGTCTTTGGCATTCTCATCACAAAAAGGTAACTATGTGGGGTATTATACATATATATATATTAATTAGCTTGTTTTGGACAGTCATTTCTTAATGTATACGTACATGAAAACATCACATTTTATACCTTAAATATATACTTTTTTCATCAATTATATCATAAAAAGATGAAAAGATTTATTTCTCTATCCCAAGGTAATTTAAAAATCTTCATATTATCTTCCTCAAAGTTTTGTACTAGTTAGTGGGGATTTGCATCTAATTGGCTTACTTGCTTTGAAAACATCCTTTAGCACTTCAAAGATTATTGGTTTAACTGATTTATCTTGTTACGAGAGACAAAGTTTAGAAATGGCGGAAATTGTTTTTAAAAAGATATCTTTGTATGGCCAAGTTTCCATGATTTCTACATAGTTTTATTTCTTTTTCACTATATCCTACAATGAAACCATACTCAATATGTAATCATAAATATATTCCATATTATTCGTATTTTACCTTTTCCATAAGAAATAACTAGATAAGTATATTGAGAAATTCTCCAAACTGAGGCTTTGTCTAGCACTCTCTTCCTTATGTTTCCAAGTTTAAAAAAGGAAGAATTATAGATCATTTACAACATTATGTATCTCTTTTTCATGTTTGCAAATTATTTTTACTTTAATTTGTATTGTTTTTCTGTATCTTTTTAAACTTTCATATGCCTAGCAATGTCCACTTTTAACATTAAATAATATGCTTTTGTTGTTAATTTTGTTAAAAGATATGAATCATTTACTTGAGAGGGATATTTGGAATTCAAATGAAGTTTGTTTTCAACATGTATATATTATTTAGGCAAAAGGTAACTAGATATTTACGGCAATTACATGCATTTTTCAACTTTTTTTTTTTTTTTTAGGACAGTCTCACTCTGTTGCCCTGTCTGGAGTGCAGTGGCACGATCTCGGCTCACTGCAAGCTGCACCACCAGGGTTCATGCCATTCTCCTGCCTCAGCCTCCGGAGTAGCTGGGACCTCAGGCGCCCGCCACCACACCCAGCTACTGTTTTGTATTTTTAGTAGAGACGGGGTTTCACCGCATTAGCCAGGATGGTCTCAAATCTCCTGACCTCGTGATTCGCCCGCTTCGGCCTCCCAAAGGCATTTTTTCCCACTTTTCTAGGCTTGAAAGAATGGCGACATCTCACATGATATCAATAGTACTCTATATTTTGCTTTAGCTTATTTATATCATAAGAATTTATTCTGGATTTCATTTTGATATTGTTGTGAGATATGACTGTAATGTTTTTCAGATAGGTAATAAATTATTTTACTATAATTTACCATTTTTTTCTGCTGCCACTAACATGAAATTACACTTATTTTATTTTTTAATTTTAATTTACTTATGTTTTACTATAGTTTTAGAGAGTACAAGTGCAGTTTTGTTACATGGATATATTGCATGAGGGTGAAGGTTGAGCTTTTAGTACAGCCATCAGCAGAATAGTATTCATTGTGCCCTTTAAGTAGTTTCTCAACACTCACACCTTTCCCATTCTCTCACCCTACTGAGTCGCCAATGTCTATTATTCCACTCTGTCCATGTGTATGCATTATTTAGCTGCCACTTATAATTGACAACATGAGGTATTTGGCTTTCTCTTTCTGATTTATTTCACTTAAAATTATAGACTCTTGTCTATCCGTATTGCTGCAAAGCACTCAATTTCTTTTTTTTTTTTTTTTTTAATGTGTGAGTAACATTCCATAGCACATATAAATGTGTGCGGGTGTGTGTCTGTTTCTTTATCCAATCATCCATTGATGCATCGATAGATATTTAGGTTGATCTGGTGACTTTTTTTTTTTTTTGGTCTTTTAGGGTATCTTATTTTTATTTATTTATTTATTTAAAAATTGTTAATGTTTGTGGATAGACAATAGGTGTATGTATTTATTGTTTTCATGAGATGTTGATTCCATGACTTTGTTACTGTGAATAGGGCTGTGATAAACATACAAATGTAAGTATCTTTTTAGTAAAATGATTTATTGTCCTTTGAGTAGATACCAATAGTGGGATTGCTGGATCAAACGGTAGCTCTACATTTAGCTACGTGAAAAATTTCCACACTGTTTTCCATAGAGGTTGTACTAATTTATATTCTCAACAACAATGTATCAGCATTCCCCTTTCTCTACATTTTCACCAATACCTGCTTTGTCCTTTTTTTTCCTCTTCATAGCCATTCTAACTAGTGTAAGATGATATCTCATTGTGCTTTAAATTTACATTTCTCTTATGATTAGTGATGTTCAGCGTTTTTTTAATGCTTGTTGGACATTTGTGTATCTTGTTTTAAAAAATGAGGAACGCTACCTATTTTATATGCTGAGTGTACACTTAATGCTCAGCTCTGTTTCTAGGCCTTCTATTTGGTTTCACTGACTTTCGTTGTTTTTGATGGCACTACTACACTGCTTTAGCTGCTGTTGCCTAGTAGTAATACAATATCTCTGACAATAAAATCCTTTGTTGGTCTTATTTTAAAAATTCTTTTTACTTTAATATTATAAAATGTACATAAACTATTAATAATTTTTTACCTTTTAAATAATCATTTGTTGTCTGTCTATCTATCTACCATCTATCTATCTATTTAAATGTCCAGGAAAAACCCTTTTGGGTTACTTGATTCTTGCCTTTAATTGACTTTAAATTGTTTCACATCTCTGTAAATTGGCAAAACAAGTCATTGTTCACAACAATGCAAAATGGAGAATAATTATTGCATAAAGATATGTAAATGGTTCTGTTTACTGAAAGAACAGCACTACCACAGAAAAGTCCGATTTGTGTCCAATTGCAAGTTCACTTTAATATTCCTAAACTGTAAGTGTCTGATTTGTGTAATTCTCCTATAGTTAATTTTGGCAATATTTTTAGTTAAATAAAATTTTTGATGTTTGTTCATTTTATATTTGTGTGAGAATTATGATTTTATCTTTGTAGGGAATTATTTCTTAAAAAATAGTATGGAATATTCTTCTGAGAGAAAGCAAAAACAAAAGTATAAAAGAAACAATATAGCAATTCAAAAAAGACTCTTGGTAATAAAATATTTTGTTATTTCAACTGCAGAATTTTGACATGTGTGATTGGTCCTAAGCCAGATATTGTAGTAAACACTGAGGCCAATGTTTCAGAAACAGAGGGCTTTCTATAATCTCATTGTATTAACCATAGATAGATGTCACTGGGTGACTTGGGAAGCTGTGACTGCAAATTTATATGTAGCCATATGATTTGCCAAATTCAGTCAAATATCATCTGGATAAAATGTTGTAGTCTAACAGATAATAAGAAAATGCCAAATAAGTTCAAATTAGAAGAGGTTACAAAATATAGGTAAGTCTGTAAAGGATTACATGGAATGGCCTTATCATCTTATTAAATATATATGGGAAACATTAAAACATCTCCACAAACCAAAACAAAATCTAATAGCAAGTTAGATATTTTATTAGATAAGTGTACATTTTTTAAATAAAGGTCAATATCTCTGAAGGATGAACAAGTATAGAAACCTAATGTGTAACATGAGGACTATAGGCAATAAAATTATACTGTATATGAAATTCATGTTAAATGAGTAGATTTTAGCTGCTCTTGCCACAAAAACAAAAATGGGTATCTATGTAAGATGATGAATATGCTGGTCTGCTTTGTTATTATAACCTTTTCACTATCTGTATTCCATGGCAATGTGTTGTGCACCTTAGCGATACATGATAACATTTATTTAGTAAAGAAAAATCGACCGTCAAAGTCATAGCTGACCCAACAGCATTGCAACTAGTAACAAAAATTTAAAAAGAAAAAAAAAACACAAACACGGTTAATTTTATGTTTGTTAGTCTATGACAAAGTGGTCCTAAAAACAAGCTCTCTCTGACTGTTGAGATCTTAAAAAATTTAGATATCTACAACTCTTTATCACCTCACACAGCATATACTCCCTAAATGAGAAGGTAACTGTTTTCCTGGCAGGTATTTTTTAAGTTAAAAATATTTTGAATTAATTGTACAAACATTAAAGTAAATCAAATCAAAATTTTTATATTTTGAGATAAAAATAATCTGTGCATGTTTAGTTTATACTAAAATTTAGAAATGTTGGCATATTAGAGTAATTATCTTATAATCAAATTTAAAATACATTATTGAGTAATTGATTCAAAATTTTAACTTGTGTATGACCACATGCATTACTGGAATATGGAGGAGAACTTCAGTTAATGTTAGGTAAATATCTGAGTTCTTAAGAAAAAGAGGTCAAATATATTTATAAGCATAAATCAATTATTGAATAAATTTTGTTAAATTATAAAGACCACAGAAAGTTGACTATTAAATTTCCATATGTTTTACAGAGAAAAATCAGACTTGCAAACTAAAAAGAGAATCTTTAAAAAGAACTGCCCTTTGGAATTCTTAACTGTAATGTATTGCATTTTAAATCATCAATTCTTTAAAAAGTCATAAAATGAATTTCTTCTTTGCACAATGGCATTGTGTATCACACTAAAAAGCCCAAAACTGGTAATGAACATTACTATTGATGACAGAAAAATCTAAAGAATCTTAAATAAAAGTTAGGATTTTATTTGATTTTGTGCACTTTAGTAACACTTGGGAATTTTTAATTCCACATGTTATGAACGTTTCATGAAAATAAATATGCAGTAAAAATTAGATTAATTTTATTATCTCATATTAGGATACAATTGGGTGTTTCAGTTCACTATCTACACATGAACTGGACTCCTCATGCTTTTAAGTTCTTTCTTCCTTTTTTGAGGATTCTTACATGTTCACACTTCCCATCTGTATAATTATGAAATTCTCTTGATATATTTCAGATCCAAAGTTTTCCTCCCAGAAATTTAAACCTACAAATGGGTTGAGTTTTTGTGTTTGTGAACCTTCAAGTAATGGCTCATAATAATCTTCTTACTCCTGTTACACATATTCTAGAACAATCTAAAGAAATTTCTTAAAATAAATATAGTTATGAGCATAGTCTGGCTTCATAACACAGTTTATTGGCAAAATAATTTTTCTTATTGATTTCAATTGAAATATTTTAGATATCTCAAGATCTTCATAACTGAAGTGTCACAAAATACAAGGGGCAAATTCCACGGCAGTTACTTGCTTGAACAAAGTAGTTATCAATATTTTTCATTATTAATTTATAAAATAGTGTGTCTGCAATTTAGCTTAGCAAGGTATCATGTATGATGCAGAAAACAAAGTTAGAAGTTATATTGGTAAGTACATTTCATAAAGTATAAAAATTAAATTTTTCTTAAGATTAAATATGAAGTGATGATAGTAAATGTAAACGTACATCTGTGTGTATGCTTGCATATATATTGGTGTATGTGTGTGTTTACACATACACCCCTACACAAATACATGCACACATACAAATAGCAAGAGTGTAAATGAAAAGATTTGGAGAGAGAGAGTAACATCGGCAAAGAAGTGGAATAGGTAGCTCCAAACACCCATAAGTCCGCAGAAACATGGAACAAGAAGCAGGAACCGTCAAAACCAACTTTGTCCTAACTCTGGAAAGAGTCAAAGATTTACAGAAACCAAGCACAATTTGAATCATGAAAAAATCAACTTAAAAATAGTAAAAAAGCATTGTGACATTTTAACTTTCTCTTTCTCCAAACTCTCCCAGCTGAGTGGCACTCCTGAAGATAATAGCCTGCATTCCAAATGTGAGACCATGATCCTTGATTCCAAAGGGAGCAGAGCATACCTAACTCACAAAGAATTGTCTGGGTCTTTTCTAAGCCATCAGGAGATACCTGAAAAACTGACGAAAGGTGTTCATCTATGTTTCACCTAACTTGGAGGTCTTCCAGTGTGGAAAGGCAGCAGGCTTTGTTCAAAACACATTGTAAAGTGGGGTGAAACCCACAGCTAAAAGAATTATCCCTATCTCTTCATAAGCAGAGCCCCTAATAACCTGTTTTAACTTAACTCACTATATTTTAATTGATGTGTTATCAATGTCTTCCAATAAGACTGCATGTCTTAAGATCATTGACCATATTTATCTTCATCATTCTACTGCCAACATATAGGCATGTGGTAAAGTGACTGACACATAAAAACTCCTCCCTGAAAATAAAAGACTGACTTAACAGAAATAGCCATTGTAACTCACCTAGAAACTGCATTTCATTTTTATGAAAATCTTTATTTTAGTTTAAGTATTTAGCTAAGATTTTACATTTAAATACAAGCTATTTATTTAAAAGTTACAATGAACTAATGCAATCTCCTTTAGTGGTTTATTTATTTAATTCTGTTTTTTTTTTTTTACTGAATGCTCTCTAAAAATTTGGTCTCCAATAATTATCCAATATAGTACATCGACAACATAAAAAACTCTACACTGGAGGAATTTTCTTAAACCCCTCAGCTAAGAAGAAAATATAGTTCATTTCTGCAACTCAAGTCCAGGAAACAAACCTGCAGCAAAACTGAATTTATCATTGTTAACACAAACACAAAAATAGTTTTTAATCTTTCTGATTTTTATTCCCATCAGTGAATTAATAGTTGTGAATCCAAGAAAACTAAGCTCTTGCTTCCAATTTGGGCAAAGAAATGGTACTGCCAGTGAGGTGAGCAGTCTGGAAATTGAGCTATGTTTTCCTCAATAATACTGATCTTAAATTGTAAATTTAATTATTTATTCTCCCCCATCAAGGTTAACAATGAAATTTGTAATAATTGTCAAGTAAGTCTTAAGGAGATCTCATGCATCTTATATTATTTCAACAAATGGATCTTGGACTACTGACAAAGCTTCTGTTAGTCGAGTTACTCCAAAATTGTTCAAATTTTCCACTTACTATTATAAAGAAAAGAGCGAACTTTCTTATTGCAGGCCAAGATGGCCGACCAGAAGCAGCTGCGGTTGGAGGCTCCCACTGAGAAGAAGGAAAAGGGTGAGTGAATTCTGCACTGCCAGGTAAGGTACACAGGTTCTCTTATTGGGACTGACTAGGCAGTTGGCACGACCCACAGAGAACAAGGAGAAGCAGGGTGGTGCCACAGCTTACCTGGGAGCCACAAGGAGCAAGGGAAGCTTTCATCATCAGCCAAGGGAGGCGGTGAGTGATCGTGCTACCCTGCCCAGGAAACCACGCTTTTTCCACCGATCTGGGCAATCCATGGATCAGACGATCCTCCTCATGAACCCACGCCACCAGGGCCTTGAGTCCCAAGCACAGAGTTGTGCAGATTCTTAGTGGCCACTGGGCTGGAGACTGCCTAAGACAACTGAGTTCCCCTGGGGAGGGGGGTGGGGGCTGCCTGCTCCCAAAGACGACTGAGTTCCTGGATGGAGCATGTAGCAGCCATCTTTGCAGGTCCAGTCTGCCGTTTTTCCCCTGCTGCTGCCAGGGAAACTGGACAATTTGAACCCAGTAGGAATGCCCCACAGTGCAGCACAGCACAGCACAGCAACTGTGGCAGATCCTGGCCAGACTGCTTCTGTGGGCCAGACTCTGACCCATCTCTCTTCAATAGGTGGGCCCACCCTGCAGGAATTTCAGCAACTTCAGCCCAGGGTTTAGGGACAGAACTCTGATGTCCCTGGGACTGAGCCCTTGCAGGGAGGGACAGCTGTGGTCTCCACTGATCAGCAGACTTAATCTTTTGCCCTGCTGGCTCTGAGGAATCTGGACAGTCTGGACAAGTAGATTTCCCCCAACACAGTGCACCCCCTCCTCCAAGGGACAGCCAGAGTGCTTTGTTTAGGGGGTCACGGACCTCATGCTTCCTGACTGGATAAGACCCCTCAACAGCAGTTACCAGACACGTTAGACAGGAACATTTCATTAATACCAGGTCGGTTCTTTACTGGAACAGAGATCCCAAAGAAAAGAGCAGCCTTCTTTCCTGTTCTGAAGCCTCCACTGGTGACACCACCAGATGCAGGAAGGACCCAGGAAAATAGAATCTGGAGTGGACCCCCAGCAAGCCACAGCAGCCCTATGAAAGGGGGGCCTGACAGTTAAAAGAAAAACAAACAAACAGAAAGCAACAACAACAGCATCAGCAAAAAAAGTCCAAACGAAAACCCAATCTAAAGGTTATCAGTCTCAAAGATTGAAGCAAGATAAACTTACAAAAATTACAAAGCATTACTGAAGAAACACTGAAAACTCAAAAATCCAGTGTGCCTCTTTTCCTCTAAATGACTGCAGTACCTCTCCAGCAAGAGCATAGAACTGGGCAGAGGCTGAAATGGGTTGAATTGAAAGAAGTAGGCTTCAGAAGATAGGTAATAATGAACTTCACTAAGCTAAAGGAGCATTTTCTAATCCAATGCAAAGAATCTAAGAACCATGAAAAAATATTTCAAGAGCTGTTAACTGGAATAACCAGCTTAGAGAGGAAAATAAATGACCCGATGGAGCTCAAAAACACAGCACAAGAACTTCACAGTGCAACCACAAGTATAAGTAACCAAATAGACTAAGAAGAATAAAGTATATCAGAACTTGAAGACTATGTTGCTGAAATAAGACATGTAGGCAAGATTAGAGAAAAAAGAATAAAAAGGAATGAACAAAAACTCTAAGAAGTATGTAAAAAGCCTGAACCTGCGACTGACTAGAGTACTTGAAAGAGACAGGGAGAAGGGAAACAAGTTGGAAAACATACTTCAGAGTATCATCCAGAAGAACTTCTGCAACCTAACAAGACAGTTCAACATTCAAATTCAGAAAATTCAGAGAACTCCAGTAAGATACTCCATGAAAAGGTAAACCTTAAGACACGTAATCATCAGATTCTCCAAAGTCAGAATGAAAGAAGAAATGTTAAGGACAGCCAGAAATAAAGGCCAGCTCACCTACAAAAGGAAGCCCATCAGACTAACAGCGGACCTCTCAGCAGAAACCCTACAAACCAGAAGAGCATGGAGTCCCATATTCAACATTCTTAAAAAAATAAAAATAAAAACATGCAACCCAGAATTTCACATCTGGCCAATCTAAGCTTCATAAGTGAAGGAGAAATAAGATCCTTATTAGACAAGGAAATTCTGAGTGAATTCAACATCACCAGACTGCCTTGCAAGAGCTTCCGAAGGAAGCACTAAATTTGGAAAGGAAAAATCATTACCAGCCACTGCAAAAGCATGCTGAAGTGCAAAGATCACTGACACTGTGAAGCAGCTACATCAACAAGTCTGCAAAATAACCAGATAGCACCACGATGACAGGATCAGATTCACACATAACAATATTGACCTTAAATATAAATGGCTAAATGACCCAATTAAAAGATACAGAATGGCAAATTGAAAAAAGAGTCAAGATCCATTGGTGTGCTCTATTCATGAGACCCATCTCATGTGAAAAGTTACATATAAGCTCAAAATAAAGGGATAGAGTAAAATTTGCCAAGCCAATGGAAAGCAGAAAGAAGCAAGGTTGCCATCACAGTTTCTGAGAAAACAGATTTTAAGCCAACGAAGATCAAAAAAGAAAAAGAAGGTCATTTCATAATGGTAAAGGAGTCAATTCAATAAGAACTGACTATCCTAAATATACATACACCCAATAAAGGAGCACTCAGATTCATAAAACTAGTAGAGATGTACGAAGAGTCTTAGACTCCCACACAATAATAGTGGGAGACTCTAACACCTCACTGTCAATATTAGACAGATCATTGAGACAGAAAATTAACTAAGATATTCAGTACTTGAACTCAGCTCTCCATTAAATGGATCTGATGGATATCTAAATAACTCTTCATGCCAAAACAATAGAATATACATTCTTCTTGGTGCCACATGGCACTTACACTGAAATTGATCATGTAATTGGAAGTAAATCACTCTTCAGAAAATGCAAAAGAATTGAAATCATAACAAAAATTCTCTCAGAGCACAGCACAATCAAATTAGAACTCAAGATTAAGAAACTCTCTCAAACCACATAACTACATGAAAATTGAACAATCTGTTCCTGAATGACTCCTGGGTAAATAGTGAAATTAAGGCAGAAATCAAGATGTTCTTTAAAACTATTGAGAACAAAAAGACAATGTGTCAGAATTTCTGGGATGCAGCTAAAGCAGTGTTAAGAGAGAAATTTATGTCACTAACTACCCACATCAAAAAGCTAGAAAGATCTTAAATGGACACCTTGACCTCACAACTAAAAGAACTAGAGAATCAAGAGTAAACAAACCCCAAAGCTGGCAGAAAACAAGAAATAATCAAGATCAGAGCAGAAATGGAGGAGATAAGATAGGAAAAACCCTTAAAAAAAAAAAAAAGAGAATCCAGGGACCATCTTTTTTGAAAAATAAAATAAAATAGCTAGACCCCTAATTAGACTAATAAAGAAAAAAAGAGAGAAGAATCAAATAAACACAATAAAAAATGATTAAAAGGGTACAAACACTGACCCCACAGAAATACAAACAACCGTCAAAAAATACTATGAACACCTCTATTCAAATAAACTAGACACTCTAGAAGAAATGGACGTATTCCTGAAAACATACACCCTCCCAAGACTGAACCAGGAAGAAGTTGAGTCCCTGAATAGACCAATAACAAGTCCAGAAATTGAGAGAGTAATAAATAGTCTACCAACCAAAAAAAAAAAAAAAAAAAAAAAGCCCAGGACCAGATAGATTTACAGCTGAATTATACCAGAGGTACAAAGAGGAGCTTGCACCATTTGTTCTGAAACTATCTCAAACAATTGAAAAGGAGTTGCTTCTTCCTAACTCATTTTATGAAGCCATTATTACCCTGATTCCAAAACCTGGCAGAGATACAACAAAAATGAAAACTTCAGGCCAATATTCCTGATGAACACGGATGCAAAAATCCTCAATAAAATACTGGAAATTAAATTCAACAGCACATTAAAAGGCTTATCCACCATGATCAAGTAAGCCTCATTCCCAGGATGCAAGGCTGGTTCAGCATACATAAATCAATAAACACAATTAATTGCATAAACAGATCTAAAGACAAAAATCACATGATTATCTCAATAGGTGCAGAAAAGGCCTACAATAAAATTCAACATTGCTTCCTGTTAAATACCCTCAATAAATGAAGTATGGATGGAACATACCTCAAAATAATAAAAGTCATTCATGACAAACCCACAGTCAATATCATACTGAATGGACAAAAAATGAAAGTATTCCGCTTGAAAACTGGCATGAGAAAAGAATGCCCTCTCTCACCACTCCTATTCAACCTAGTGTTGGAAGTTCTGGCCAGGGCAATCAGGCAAAAAAAAAAAAAAAATGAAACATGTTCAAACAGGAAAAGAAAAAGTCAAACTGCCTCTGTTTACAGATGACAGTGGTCTGTATCTAGAAAACCGCATTGACTTAGCCCAAAAGCTTCTTAAGATGATAAGTCTTAAGCAAAGTCTTAGGATACAAAATCAATGTGTAAAAGTCACAAGCATTCCTAGACACCAACATTAGACAAGCAAAGAGCCAATTCATGAATGAGCGCCCATTCACAATCGCTAAAAAGGGAATAAAATGCCTAGGAATACACCTAACCAGGGAAGTGAAGGACCTCTTCAAGGAGAACAACAAACCACTGCACAAGGAAATTAGAGAAGACACAAACAAATGGAAAAACATTCCATGCTCACGTATAGGAAGAATCAATATGATGAAAATGACCATACTGCACAAAGTAATTTACAGATTAAATGCTATTTTTATTAAACTACCATTGACATTCTTCACAAAATTAGAATAAAAAACTATTTTAAAATGTGTATGCAACCAAAGAAAGAGCCCAGATAGCCCAGACAATCCTAAGAAAAAAGGAAAAGCTGGAAGCATCATGCTACCTGACTTCAAACTATACTACAAGGCTAGAGTAAAGAAAATAGCATGGTTCTGATACAAAAACAGACACACAGACCAATAGAACAGAATAGAGATCTCAGAAATGAGACCACACATCAGAAACATCTGATCTTTGACAAACCTGACCAAAAAAAAAAAAAAAAAGAAAAAAATGGGGAAAGGATTTACTATTTAAAAAAATGGTGTTGGGAAAACTGGCTAGCCATAGGAAGAAAATTGAAATTTGACCCGTTTCTTACATCTTACACAAAAATTAATTCAAGATGAGATAAAACACTTAAAAGTAAAACTTAAAACTAAAAAACCCCTATAATATAATCTGGGCAATACCATTGAGAACATAGGCAGGGGCAAACATTTCCTGACAAAAATGTCAAAAGCAATTGCAACAGAAGCAAAAATTGACAGATGGGATCTAATGAAACTAAGAGCTTCTGTTTAGCAGAAGAAACTGTTATCAGAGTGAATGGACGACTTTCAGAATGGAAGAAAATTTTTGCAATCTATCCATCTGAAAAGGGCCTAAGATCCAGAATCTACAAGGAACTTAAACAAATTTAAAAGAAAAAGACAAACAACCCCATTAAAAAGTGGGCAAAGGACATGAACAGACAATTCTTAAAGGAAGACATTTATGTAACCAACAAACATATGCAATAAAGCTCAACATCACTGATCATTAGAGAAATGCAAATCAAAGCCACAATAAGATATCATCTCATACCAGTCAGAATGATGATTATTAAAAAGTCAAGAAATAACAGATGCTGCCAAGGCTGTAGGGAAATAAGGATGCTTTTATACTGTTGGTTAGAATATAAATTAGTTCAACTATTGTGGAAAACCGTGTGGAGATTCCTCAGAGACCTAAATCAGAAAAACCATTTGACCCAGCAATCCCATTACTGGGCATATACTTAAAGGAATAAAAATTATTATATTATAAAGATACATACAGGTGTATATTCATTGCTGTACTATTCACAATAGCAAATATATGGAATCAACCTAAATACCCATTAATGATAGACTGAATAAAGAAAATATTATACATATATACCATGGAATACTATGCAGCCATAAAAAGGAATGAGATCATGTCTTTGCTGGGACATGGAAGGAGCTGGAAGTCATTATCCTCAGCAAACTAACACAGGAACAGAAAACCAAACACCACATGTTCTCACCTATATGTGGGAGCTGAACAATGAGAACTCATGGACACAGGGAGGGGAACAACACACACTGGGCCCTGTCAGAGGGGCATGGGGAGGGAGAGCATCAGGATAAATAGCTAGTGCATGCTGGGCTTAAAACCAAGGTGATGGGTTCACAGGTGCAGCAAACCACCATAGCACACATTTACCTAGGTAACAAAATCTGCACCTCCTGAACATGTATCCCAGTACTTAAAATTAATTAAATTATTTTTTTTTAAAAAAAGAGAGACCTTTGCAAGAAAGAAATCATGGCTCTCCAGGGAGCTCTATTAATGTTTGTCCCTCAAGAAAACTTTTGTGAAGAATTCAGTATATTCTGGCAATTCCAAAACAGGAGTTCAAAGATCAACAGGTAAATGGAAATCGGATTAGGAGGGACTGGGTCTGGAACCAGATGCCCTCACAAAGTGGGGTGCTGAGACCAGCTCGGTCCAGGAGGCCCTAACCCAGCGGCGCTAGAGGAATTAAAGACACACACACAGAAATATAGAGATGTGAAGTGGGAAATCAGGGGTCTCACAGCCTTCAGAGCTGAGAGCCGGGAACAGAGATTTACCCACGTATTTTTTAACAGCAAGCCGGTCATTAGCACTGTTTCTATAGATATTAAATTAACTAAAAGTATCCCTTATGGGAAAGGAAGAGATGGGCCGAATTAAAGGAATAGGTTGGGCTTGTTAACTGCAGCAGGAACATGTCCTTAAGGCACAGATCGCTCATGCCATTGTTTGCAGCTTAAGAATGCCTTTAAGCGGTTTTCGTCCTGGGAGGGCCGGTGTTTCTTGCCCTCATTCCAGTAAACCCACAACCTTCCAGCGTGGGCATTAGGGCTGTTAAGAACATGTTACAGTGCTGCAGAGATTTTATTTATGGCCAGTTTTGGGGCCAGTTTATGGCCAGATTTCGGGGGGCTTGCTCCTATCATGGAGGCAGCAGGAAGGACAACCACAATCACTTCAGGGGTGCATTTGAGGGGTCACAGTCTAGAAGACATACCTCCTTTCCTAGACTGTGTGAGATGATTGCCTCTTTTTGTTGGCAAACTAATTAATGTAACAACAAAAAGAGAAAAGAGTGAATCTTCTTATAATAAAACGGTCTCAAATAAAATTATAATATCATTAACATTGGGTACAATAGCTATCAAGAAATATCCCCCTTATGATAATGTATAAGAAATATTAAAAATACATTCTTTTTCATGAAAGTCAAACTCAAAATTAAGACTTTTGACTGGGTGCCGTGGCTCACTCCTGTAATCCCAGCATTTTGGGAGGCCGAGGCAGGCGATCATGCGGTTAGGAGATTGAGACCTTCCTGCCTAACACGGTGAAACCCTGTCTGTACTAAAAATACGAAAATTAGCTGAGCGTGGTGGCAGGCACCAGTAGTCCCAGCTACTCAGGAGGCTGAAGCAGGAGCATGGTGTGAACCTGGGAGACGGAACTTGGAGTGAGTGGAGATCACGCCACTGCACTCCAGCCTGGATGACAAAGCAAGACCCTGTCTCAAAAAAAAAAAAAAAAAAAAAAAAAAAGACTTTCATACCAAAAAATTAATCCCTAATACATATAAACAAATACATTTGTCTCACAGGCAATTAATTGATACAACATAATTAACATGGTGATGTAATAATGTCATATTATTTGATCCATACATAAAAACGTGAGAGTAAAATGTTACTATCTATATCTCCTAGAAAATATTTTTTTTCTTATTGCCCAATTTAAAACTATAAAATAACCTTAGCCAAGTGTAAGGTGTTTCCCCTGAGATTTTGCAATCCTTTAATATACCTCATTAAGACATTACCCCGTTTTCTCCGAAAACCCACTAAATCCCTACAAGTCACTCTTTCTCTGTATTCAAAGAGTCCCACACATAGCACTTTTCACTGTCCGCACTGTTCCTGAAGGACACTTTTAGGCTCATGGCCTTACATTATCTTGTATCAAATGGTTGGAGATTAAAGAGCAGGGTGATTGGCATCTCTGTTACTTCCTTTTTCCAACACATCCAATAAGTGGTTCACATTTTTATTTATGAACCTTGGATAATTGTGTAATATGGTTTAGCAATGATAATAAGGTCTATAACATGGAGAGCAGTGATAATGTTTAATTGTATTGTTCTATATGAGTGGCTTAAGGAAGACTGGGTTAAAATAATTTTCCTTATTCTTCTTGCTGACTCCCATCCTGGTAGAGAATATGGAGGCATTTGGAACGTGTATTCAAATAAGCATTTGCAATCAAGCACAAGTCTTGTCGTGACAAGATATATTTTCAACTTATTTCAAAATGCTTAGGCTTTCAAAAAAAACCTTTTTCTCTCATCACAAAGAATTTTTTATGACACAGTTAGATCAGTAGAATGTATCTACGTAAGGATATAGGAAGATAAGTAGTCTTTAGCTATAGTTTCATTTTATGTCATAACTGTGTTTTCTTTATTTTCTCTAACAGTCGGTGCAACAAAACAATGCAAAGATTGGAAAATAGGTTCTGTTATAAATAGCATTTTACTGTAAGTATATATTCATAGGGCCTTGACAGTCAGAATGGAAGTTTAATTAAATAACACATTCACAACCAGACATCATTCAGAGAAGGCTAAGTTGTAAAAATAGTTAAAAATAAAATTATCTAGAAAAAAAATACCACAAGGTAAAACAAGATAACTAAATGCTTCTAGTCTTAGACTTTTGTTTATATTGTTTACATTGAACTTAACTTATACATTTGACTGTATATTCCAAAGTATATGAATGTATGCACGTGTCCAACTATTTTATCACATTTCTCAGCATCATCCATTCAATAATTATCTATTAATTTGGAAGAGCAAATAAATGCATTCTTTCTTATAAGACTCTAGTATTTCAAAACTCTTGTGTGTCAAAATAGATCTAACTATAAAAAGGTACTTGAATAATAAAATCTTAGATATTTATACAGAAAACATAGACAGAATAGATATTTCATTTTATAAATATCTTTGCTACAGTATCAGTGGCAGCTTGCCAATCAATCTTGTCTTGTCCATTCTCCTCGTAACAGCTTATTCTATTATGTACAGTTTTGCTTATTGTGAGATTTTTAAACCAAAATTTGTCTTTCCAAACACATGCTTATTTGATATACTTTTGGCCTTATATTCAATGAAACAGAGACAATTGATGAAATTATTGATATTTTTAAAAAGTTGTCCCAAATCTTTTACATGTTTCCTTTTTAGGTCAAACAACCTCAGATTCTTTAACCATTTTAGTCTAATGCATTGTCACTGTCTACATGGGATAGCAGTGGTTATCATGGGGTTCTCTCTGACTGTCTCTTTCCCTGATCTCCCTGTTTTTAGCTGATCTGTCTATATAGGTATTATACTCTGCTCTTAGTCTCCAACAATTGCCAGATAATAGATCTACTGGTTTTGTTTATTCAAATTAAGTTTTTAAAAAGTTTTATTTTTTAAATAATGTCTTTCAATTTCAATAAATATTGTTATTTATTTTTGAATTTTTAAAATTTTCTTATATATTTAAAAGGTGTATCTGATGTTTACCTCTGTAAGCATATTACTGTGCCATATTTTTTTTTGACAATTATTTTTGGTAACATAAATTGCTCCATAGTTTGATCCAACTATACCTAGATCTCATTGATGAGAGGGTCTTAGTTTGGGCTGCTATAACAAATTACTATACATTGGGTGTCTTAAACAACAAGCATTTATGTCACATAGTTATGGAAGTTGTGAAGCCCAAAAGCAAGGTGTCAGCTGATCTCAGGTCTGTGGAAAACTCACCTTCTTCTAGTTGATGGATGGATATCTTCTTGTTGTATGCTCACATGGTAGAGAGTTACCCTTTCAGAACCTAATAACCTCCCAAAAGCCGTATGTACAATTTCTGTCACATTGTGAATTAGGGCTTCAGGATATAAATTTTGGGTTACACAAACATACAGTTAATGGCAGGTAGACTTTGAGGCATGTCTATGATTTTTTTTTTCTGATCCCAGAGGGGCTCTTCTTATCTGCCTAATTCTCTGATTGTCTATTTTAAACTTCTGGTGCTGAACTTTATCTTTTTGCTTTCTTGGAGATAGCTGTCTCCTCTTAAGTGCATACCATGAAAATCCCCAATGTTTTCAACAGTGCCCTTAGACATTACTCTCTGAGCTTTGTTCCAAATAAAATCGATCCACTTAGGGAGAGGTACTAATTTCTCCTTTTTTAAGATCTACATTTCCCCCTGGGTAAAACATTTGCACCACTGTCTTATAACTGGGGATAGAGTAATGTCCCACTTCTATCAGATGGCACTATGATTTATAAGCAGGGTACACGGCAGGGAGTATAGCCTCTATTTTTTTCAGCTTGCCTCTCCTGTTGAGAAACCTCATTCTATGAGCAAATTAGGGTAAGAACAATTAGGATCTAGCATTTTCATTGTGCTGCATCTGGAGTAGAGTTTTTACCTCATAAATGGTGGAAGAGCAGAGGAGAGGAGCCACAGAACTCACAGCTGCTATTGATTAAAACAGAGCTTCTGCGGCACAGATCTGAGGAGGATGATAAATGCTGGCAGCCTGCCCTTCTTAGCAGATACTATAGCTCTAGACTGGTAGCTAGGGAAGAAAGAACCTCATACACTTACGTAAAAAATACCAAGAATGACCAGGAGCAGTGTGGCTCATGCCTGTAATCCCAGCACTTTGGGAGGCTGAGTCGGGTGGATCACCTGAGGTCAATAGTTCGAGACCAGCCTGGTCAACATGGTGAAACCCAGTCTCTACTAAAAATACAAAAATTATCCAGGCATGATGGCAAGTGCCTGTAATCCCAGCTACCCAGGAGGCTGAGACAAGAGAATCGCTGGAAACCAGGAGGCAAAGGCTGCAGTGAGCCGAGATCATGCCACTGCACTCCAGCCTGGGCAACAGAGCAAGACTCTGTAAAAAAAATAATAATAATAAAAATAAAACAGGAATGTAACTTCTTTCTTGACTGGGAAGAAAATCATTGTTCTTTAAATGTCACAGATTCTCACTGTTCTTATCATGATTTATAGGTTTTCTTAAATAAATGTTTGTTCCATTTGCTGTTTGCCCTTAGGAAGTTTCTAGCATTTTTAAATGCCTTCATATATATATGTTTTAAAATAATTTTTACCAGTTATATTTGTTTTCCTGGAGCATGTCCTCAGAAACCATCAGGCCTCCCCTCAGAGATCCTCTAGAAATGTGTATCCTATATTAGTCTAAGGTAGGAACATAATTACAATTATTTATTCATTTTCCTATTTATTAGTTTGATAAGTCTTCCGTTTTTAATTTTTATTTTATTATTTTTATTTATTTATTTACTTATTTTGAGACAGAGTTTTACTTTTGTTGCCCAGGCTGGAGTGCAGTGGTGCGATCTCAGTTCACTGCAACCTCTGCCTCCTGGATTCAAGCGATTCTTCTGCCTCAAACTCCTGAGTAGCCGGGATTACAGGTGGATACCATCATGCCTTGCTCATTTTTTGTACTTTTAGTAGAGATGGGGTTTCACCATATTGGCCAGGCTGGTATTGAACTCCTGACCTCAGGTGATCTGCCTGTCTCAGCCTCCCAAAGTGCTAGGATTACAGATGTGAGCGACATGCCTAGCCGAAGTCGTCCCTTTTACTAGCCCATATATTCTTGTGTATATTTACAAAATTTCCCATAATGTATAATCCTACAAATAGATTTCATCTGGTATATTATTTCTTGCTCTTTTGTCAGAAAAATTTTACTCAAATATTTTACTAGCAATTTTCTATTTTCTAGTTTCTTTCTCGAATGTGTTATAACTTATAATTCCACTAGTAGTATACTGGAATACTTTTCAGGAGAGGCTGGCATACGGTGAGCCTCACATTTGCCTCTACTTTTGTCCTGTGAATCATTTGCTGATTTGCTTTACAGGGATAGAGGTTGAAAGAAGCAGCTTTAGATGTACAGTAGGCACACTGATCCAAGGTCGCGGAAGTTGAAATTCAGGGCTCACAGGAATCTGAGTATTCGGGAGATATGATATAGAAAAAGGTAGTGTTCATTCTTCTAAAATTGCTATGTATTTTTCTTCTTGAGTCACTTGCTGAGTCCTAAGCTGCATATGCATTAAAAAGTTTGAAAAATAAATTAAAATTAGGTGCTGTGATGTGATATCATTAAGCAAATATTAAGCATTTTGCAGACCTAGGCAAGATAGGTGTTGAACTTCAGGACATGACAGATGGAGGAAAGCTGGTAAATACTTAGGTTATTAGCGAGGGCTACGGTAGGAAGAGAAAGCTATAAATAAATGAGTTCTACAAAACCTGAAACCTAGCATGGACTGAATGAAGGTAGTCTGCTTGTTTTCAAAGAGCCTAAGAGAAGGTAAATAAATCAACTCTGGATTAAGTAACATCACTAAGCATCATCTTAACTTTTCATGCTCAATGTCCAGCATTCTTTCAAATGTCATGAAGCATGCCAGTAAGCAGGATCAGACGATTCACAATTGAGAGGAAAAAGAACAATAGATACAAATTCATAATTTATTCAGAAACTAACATTAAAATAACTATGATTAAAGTGTTCAAGATGAGAAATAATTTCACCAGACAATTTAAATTTTTGTACTTTTATTTAAATTCTAGAACTATATTCTAGACCAATATAATAATAATTGAAATAATTTAATAGGTGTGTTAATAGATTTAAGAAGAAAAAAAGATTATTGATCTGGAGTATGCATCAGGAGAACATATCTATGTTAATATACATAAAGAAAAGATAAGAAATATGGAAAAGGACATAAAAGAAATGTAGATCATGTTATAAAAACTCACTATATACAGATTTAAGTATAAGAAAAAGAAAAAAGTGTATGAGGAAAAATAACGTTTGAAAAAATACTTGCTGAGAACTCTCCGAAACTGACTAAATACATAAAGTCAGAGTTTGCAAAATATGCAAAAGAAACAAAAGATAAACACAAAGCATATACCTGTTGGCCATTTATAAGTCTTCTGTTGAAAATGTCTATTACAACATTTTACTCATTTTAATTGATTTATTGTTATTTTTGCTATTCAGTTGTTTGATATATTTTGGATATTAACTTCTGGTCAGATGCACAGTGTGTGGAAATTTTCTTCCATTCTGTAGCAATTTTGGCTCTTTCCTATGTCGTTTCTTTTGCCGTGCAGAACTATTTTAGTTTGACATTTGTCTATTATTGCTCTTGTTGACTGTGGTTTTGAGGTCTTATTCAGAAAATCTGTGCCAGATCAATGTCATGAAGCATTTTCCATGTTTTCTTCTAGTAATTTCAATGTGTAACACTTAAATATTTACTCCACTTTAAGTTGATTTTTGAAAGTGGTGAAAGAATGGTGTCTTGTTTCATTCTTCTGCATATGGATATTCAGTTTTCCTATCAACATTTAATGAAGGGACTGTCTTTCTCCATAATGTGAGTTATTGGAACCTTTGTCAAAAGTTAGTTGGCTGTACATGTTTATATTTATTTCTGCATTCTCCATTGTGTTCAATTTGTCTATGCATCTGTTTCTATGCCAGTACCGTTATTTTGTGTAATATTGTTTTGTAGTATATTTTAAGTCAGGTAATGTGATTCCTCCAGCTTTGTTCTTTTTGCTTAAGTTTGCTTCCACTACTTGGGGCTTTTTGTGACTTCATATAAATGTTAGGCTTGTTTCCATTTCTCTGAAAAATGTCTTTGCTATTTTTATAGGAATTGCATCTTATCCTTATATTGCTTTGGATAGTGTTGACATTTTAACCATATTAGTTCTTCCCATCTATGAACACAAGCTACCTTTCCACTTATTAGTGTTCTCTTCAATTTTCTGTAATCAGTATTGTATAGTTTTCATTGTAGAGATATTATACCTTTTTTCTTAAATTTATTTCCAGTTTTATTTTTTTTTTTTATTTTTGTAAATTTAAATGGAATTGGTTTCCTTGCTGTTTTAAAAGAAAAAAAAAACAGAAAACTAATGCGGGCTTAATTAAAATTAGTGAAGTCAAAAGGAAGAATTAAGAAAGGGAAAGATACAAGTTATACAATAATATAAGATTCTTTTTCAATACATGCACCAAACTCTGTAAAACTACAAAGAAGTCATAATTTTCCCCCTCTCTTTACGTACACTTCTTTGCAATTTGACATAGCAGTGTCTTCAATCAAGAGGTGAGGGTCTATTTCTCTTCCTCTTAAATCTTGCATTGACCAAGTCAGCTGTCTTAACTAATGGAGCATTAAGCAAAGATGAGACAAGCAGAAGTTCAAAAACTGCTTAACATTGAATTTTACCCTCTTCCTGCTTTTTGGAACACTGTTACTTGCTATCATGTGAAGAAGCCTAGCCTAAGCTACTGGAAACGTGGTCCTGTCATCTTCATCATACCTGCAACAAGCAGTACCTTACAAGGCCTGGCACCAACTTCCAGGCATAAGAATGAGGCGATCCTTAGTCAGTCACCTTTACCCAAAGAATCAGATGACTATAGATTCATTAGCAAGCCCAGGAAAGATCAGCAAAATTCTTAAGCTAAACCAGTTCAAATTCACTTTTCAGAAAATAAAATTGCTAAATATGATAAAACTTGAGGTTATCTATTGGTCAATGTCTCAAATAGTTAACATAAAAATAAAGTCCTATTTGAAAGTATGTACACAGTAGTTTGAAGTGTATCAAATAATAAGCATAAACATAAACTCTGACAGGATCTCAGTGTGGTAATATTATAGATAGGGTTTTTGCATTGGGGTGTGCTTGTATTTTCTCTTTCTTTCTCCCCTTCCCTTCAC
>NW_012117766.1:762216-771740 GCF_000951035.1 Colobus angolensis palliatus
TTTTCTTGAGAAAGGGTCTTGCTCTATCACCCAGACTGGAGTGCAGTGGCACTATCACAGCACATTGCAGCCTCAAGCTCCTGGGCTCAAGGGCTACTCCCACCTCAGTTTCCTGAAAAACTGGAACTACAGGCACGCGCTGTCATGCTCAGCTAATTTTGTGTTTTTTGTAGACAGAGGATTTCACCATTTTGTGCAGGCTGATCTCGAACTCCTGGGCTATAGCAATTTGCCCTCCTCTGTTGCCCAAAGCACTGGGATTTTATGCATAAGCCACTGTGCCTGGTCCCTGTTTTCCTACTTTAATTATGTGTATTAATTACATTAAAACTTGAAATCGTTTTATTTTATTCAAACAGGAGAAAAATAGATGTTTTGCCTCTGTAAAATATTTAATAATACTAGCTGAGTAGTTTTCAATATATAAACAAAAGAAAGCTAACATTTAAATAAGGAATATGTGTATAAAATTTGTACAACATTGTTGAATAAATTTTGTTATAATCATTTCAACTTTCTGAATTCTTCTTAAATACTCTAATGAAAATTTTATTTATCTTCTTTGTGAGCATTTTACTTAATACTCTTTTATCAAAACTATCCTTATAAAGTTGAATTTTCATATTGCTTGTTACCCGGTAAATTTTCATTAAGAAATTAAATGCAGGTATATTTATTTCTATATTTACTTTTATATTAACTCATATACTAGTGTCTATTATTTAAATTAATTACTGACAGATCTAAACTTTGGCTATTTTGTGATATATATGTTAAGTAGTAATTTCATTAATAATTTTAGCTCAAGTTTAGTTAAGTTCAGTGCCCTTTAAAAGCAAATTAAAATACTTATACATCAATTGATGTATCATTTTTCTATATTTTTTCCATAACACAAGTTGTTCACATATTTCAAAATGGATTGTAATACATTTGTATGTAATTCAAAACATTAAAATATCACTGTTACTAGATGTATGAGAATTTCTACATTTATACTTTATTTTTGATCTTTAAAACATTTTATATGAAACATCACATTTAAATATAAATTCTATGTATTTCAAAATGCATATATTTTTGTTTTATAAACATCTTCCTTAAATTGTCTATTGGACTTTCTAGTTTTAAAAATATGGCTTAGTCACATAAGCCAAAGGGTATAATTGTCTAAATTATTCTACCAAACACTTATAGTTTTCATTAACATAGTTCAATGATATACAACTCTTTTAGTTACAAATATTTTATAGGAGTGTTAGAACTTGCAGACCTTAAATAGGTTTTCCAAACAGTTTTATTACTTGTCAGCAGCAAAGCATATTTTTATTCTCTTCTATGCTGCCTTTAATATATTTTATATATCTACCAAGTGAAGAGATGAGGATGTGAGTATTTACATTTCATACTTGATCATGGAAGGATAAGTTAAATTATGCTTTATCCAGTGATGTTCTGTTGCCTCTGTGATTGCATCTTCAGTTCCAAATAGTATACATATGTTCACTGAACCAATAAATAACTCATTTCAATGCTTTACTTGTGACATGTGTCTCTTCTCTGGAAAACAAAATGGTTCACAAAATTAGTGGTTACTACAGGTAAAGCAAACCTGATGGAACATAAAGAACATGAAAAAGTTTCAGAAAAAGGCAAGGAAAACTACCCCATACTAGTAAATTATAGAAGAGATTGCTTTCCCTTCAAAACTTTGCACATAATTTCAGGGGAGAAAACTCCTATAAACAAAGGTTTGGTTTTGATTTGTTTTCTTGTTTTACAAAAAGACCTCAGGATAAAATTAGACTAAGTGCAAAATTAACATAGATTAAATACAGTAGCCACCCCTTACTCAGAGAAAATATGTTCCAAGTCTCCCTTGTGGATTCCTGAAACTGTGGATAGTGCCAAATTCTATATACAGTGTATTTCTCTTATACATATATATCTTTAATAAACTTTGATTCATAAATAAGGCACAACATTTTTGAACTTTGGAGCTGTTATTAAGTAAAATAAGGGTTACTTGAACACAAGCACTGCCATACAGTAACAGTCGATCTGATAAAAAAGATGATTCCTGACTGCTAATAGGCAGTTAAGCTTTCGCAGTGTGGATAGCTGGAAAAAGGAATATTTCACATCCTGGGTGGGACAGAACAGGAGGGCACACGATTTTATCATGCTATTCAAAACAACATGCATTTAAAACTTTTGCATTGTTTATTTTTGGATTTTCCATTTAATATTTTCAGACTATAGTTTACCATGGGTTACTGAAACCACAGAAAGGAAAACCAGGGATAAGAAGGGACTACTGTAACTGGTAAAATTTCACACAATTTTGATTACAATTTGTATTATAACATTATATTATAATTATTGGGCCATGGGTATATATAAAGGAAGTGAACAGAGAACAGAGTACTCGGGAAATACAAGTTGCAATTAGTTACTTGGCAAGTAGATTTTATAATTCACAGTTATATATGATTTACCCTATTGTATTTTTTTAACAAAATTGAACATAAATACATGGAAATTGAGTTTTTTAAATACATAGACATTAGAGCGGAGGGGAATTCGCTATTGACTGCAAAATGTGTCATTCTACATGGAAGAGTTTGAATTATGAAAATGCTTTATTTCATATTATCAGTGTTCCATTTCTCTATTATGTAGGTGTCTACACTTCCATTCTTAAATCTGTTTGTCAATTTAACATTTATCTAATGTGTTAACAACTGTATAATCATTGGACTTTGAGGATATAATCACTTCTCCAATTTTTATATCTACATACGTATATCTCATCTGGAAAATAATTATATTTCTTACAACTGACTTAACTAGATTTAAATAAAATGTTTCACACTAAATCCTTTCTTGTTTCTTCTCTGAATTGTCACTTCTGTTTTAAGAATAGGTCTCAGCACATTAAATATTTCTAATTAAGGCTGTAATGTAATTGTAGTGAAACATACAGACTGAAAAATTTAAGTATTTTTGTAGCAGGCCTATAACATCCATGGTTGAAAAGGATGAAAAATAAACTGGAACTAATCTACAGAGACAGTTTGGAATCTGATTGTAAAGTATTTTTTTCTTTTTTCTTTTTTTTTTTTTTTATGCCTACAAGAAGAATTTAGTGTCTGAACAAAGAAGAAATCAATTTAACTTCTCTAAAAGTGAGAAGTAACCTCATCTTTTCCATTAGATAACTATATTGATTCAACTCTCTTGCCTCACTCAAATGCAAATGTATTGTCCCATGACACTAAAACAGTCAAAGGAATAAACTAAAAGCCCAATGAGTTGATATGCTACTATGTGACAGGAGGATTTCAAGACGATTGTATACATCGTATATGCTTATGCTCTTAATATGTGGTTTAGTACTTGATATCATCCTCCAACTGTCCTTTTAGTTTTTATTTTACTTCTTCATTCAGTATTTCCAGAAGTGGGTACCCAGATCCCTAGGAAAATATGATAAAGTGGGAAATCACTTTGATATTATGCTAGGGAATCCAGAAAGGAATATGATACCCTGCAAAGGCACTCATATAATATAGTTGTATGTCAAAAACATCCTACAGAAAAAGTATAGGAAGAGTCCCTAAGTACCTTCCCTATGAACCATTTGCCCATCTTTCTTGATGAAAAGTTTCTCTCCTGCATTTTCAAATGTTAATTTCCTTAACATACTGAATAGGCTATCAATAAGGCTCACCTTGTTCTCTTTGTTGATATGACAGTACCCATGCATGCACAAACACACACACACACAACTGGTATAACTATTCTGACTATATTTCATATTTTAAAAAGTCTAATCACCCGGGGGTGGTGGTTCACATCTGTAATTCCGGCACTTCGGGAGGCTGAGGCAGGCAGATCACAAGTTCAAGAGTTGGAGAAGAGCCTGACCAACATGGTGAAACCCCGTCTCTGCTAAAAATACAAAAATTATCCGGGCAGTGGTGGCGCACACCTGTAATCCCCACTACCCAGGAGGCTGAGGCAGGAGAATAGCTTGAACCCAGGAGGCGGAGTTTGCAGGAAGTGGAGATCACACCACTGCACTCCAGTCTGGGCGACAGAGTGAGACTTTGTCTCAATAAAATAAATAAAATAAAATAAAAGTCCAATCAATTTGAGCTAGATTTGGTTGGTTGATGAAAGTGGAAAATCTGTTTTCATCTCTCTGAATTAACAGTATATATAAAAAAAAAAAAACAGAATTGAAGATAGACCAAATGGCATGACAGCATGAGATCTTCTGACCCTGTCACTAGTGAAACTAATCAAAAGGATTTTAAAAATCAAGCATTAACATCTATGGAATTGTTTATAAAACCAAACAGCAAATGACTAAATGCATCTTAAAGAAAATCTATGGAAAATCAGAACCGACTGCATTTGCGCCAGAGCCTGAAGATGTTCAAAACTAAGGACATACTGAAGAAATATGGAGGTTGGGATAAAAAATACTTTGGAAAGAGATTTTTGGATTTAATGAAGATAAGGCCTAAACAGAAGCAGAGAAAAAAATGAAATAAATTAAAGGGAAAAAAAATTAGCTGGGGAGAACCCTGGGTGGGAACAAATGTCAAGCATGGATTTGTTAGGCCATAAGATAACACTATGTCTAATAATTTGAGAAACTGTTAGAATGTTTACCAAAGTAGCTACAGCATTTTACATTCTCTTCAACCATGTATGAGGGTCCTGACTTCTATATATTAATGTAAAAACTAGTTATTATTGACTTTTTTATTTTAGTCGGTGGGAAGAGGTATCTCATTGTGGTTTTGATTTAAATTGATCTGATGACTAATGATATGCATATTTTTATTTGTTTATGCATTGTTAGTGTATCTTTGTTAGAGAAATATCTACTCAGATTATTTGCCAGATTTTTAGTTATTTAAGAGTATTGTTCATGTATTCTAGATATCAACATTTTATCAGATACATTAATATAATTTTGGCAATATGGCACACACATCTTCAAAAATATATGGTACAATAGGCACATTCAAATTGCTTTCACTATGAACACCTTGGAGTTATGAATATTATACAAATAAAATCCTTGTGATCTCTCAGGACATTAAAAAACTTTGATATAAATCATTTTTCTAAGAAATTTTCTCCTCATATATTTATGGGAGAATTCTAATTCTCACTTCATATAGTAGTAGCTAAGAGATCTATAACTTAGTTATATTAATAAACACTTGCTAACACTTGGGAGAAGATTCAGTTTAGCATTCCTGTCCTGGGTGGTTTCCCAGACACATTTAATTAATTAATTTAAACATGTTCTTGATAAAACTAGAAATTAATACACAAGTAGAGGAAATAATACAATGATCTCTTTATGTACCCATCACACTCTTCAAAAATTATTCACTAATGGACAATCTTGTATCATCTAAAACCCTGCCCACACCCCCCTTAATCACTTTATTTTAAAGCAAGTTTCAGACATTGTATAATTTCACTTCTAAGTATTTCAATATTTGCTTCTGAAAGTTAGGGTTTTTTTTTTTTTCCCTAAGTTGATCCATAATACTATCATTTTACTATAAAAATTAACAGTAATTTCTTAGTATAATAAAATATTCAAGAAGGGTTCACATTTTCTCATGATATAAAAATGTATTTGTTGTTTTGTTTTTATATTTAATAAGGTTTCACATAAGGGTTATACATTGCAACTCAGTTATACACTTTTAAAGTCTGTTAACGATTTTCATCTTTCTCTTTCTCTCTCTTAGTTTTTGCCCCACCTTCCAGAGTATAAAACAGATTTTCCATTTTCATCAGCCCGATATAACTCAAATAGCTCATAAGGGACTTAGGGACTCTTTCCATACTTTTCTGTGGGATTCTTTTTTACATATGGATGTATTATATGAGTACCTTGGCAGAGTATCATATTGCTTTCTGGATTCCTTAGCATAATAACAAACGGGTAAATGATTCCCCATTTTACCATATTTTCCTAGGCTTCCAGTGTATCCACATCCTATTTCCCAGAACTTGTTAATTCCTCTACCTGCTTAAATCACAGCCACATGTGATTGTTTACTTAAAGACTAAATTAATTTTAATATTAGATATCAACAAAACATAAACACAAATCTCGGTAAAGGAAAGAGAAAGGGAGAATATTGTTAAGTATAGATATAGTGGTGAAATTTCACTTATAGATTCCAAGTTCAGCTTATTTTCAGCTTTGTATGTGCTATTTTTATACATCTTTCATCAGTTTTAATATTCTACTTTATAAAGCAACTATTCTAAACCCAAAATGGCAGATTGCATGAAAATTTCTCACGAATTTTGGGGTAGGGAAGAGAATAGCTTTGACGATTTTTACTGTTCATGAGGATTGCTGAAATTTCACTTCTTCCATAACAGTTGATAACAATTGTACAGAATAGAATAATATCTGAATCAGTGAAAGTGTATAGAAATGCAATGAATGCTTTTATATTTCTATCACTAGTTTATTAGCCCTTTATATCACATTTCATATTTTTATTTGTTAGCATTTTGAATTGTATAATAAATAATTTGTTTGCATTTTCATGATTTACTGATATACTTGTGTGTTGCATGTTTCCTCATTTGAGATTGCTTACATTGCAGCAGACGCAAGTGCAGTAGAATGTATGATTCTCAGAATAGCATCAGTTTACTTCTTTCTTGTCAAAGAAAGGTCAGAGAATAGTTGCCAAATTAATAAGCATTCCACAATAAATTAGGAAAGAAAATACAGTTTTCTTCAGAGAAAAAAAATAATGTTTTTATATTCCAAGCACTATTTATTTTGTATCTAAAATTCTTTCATTATTTACCTCTATTTATTAATCCTACAATATGCAGGGGATTAGATAGCTTTGAAAAACTTCTATTAACTCATTGCTTTGTAGTTTTGAATTCATACTACATTTCAATAAAGTAGAACCTATGTCTTTCATTAACATTTCTTCTTAGCGCCAGGTACTGTTAGTGAAACAGAGCTTCGGTTGATCGATAATATATTAGATAGATAGGTAGATACAGTTCTTTAGAAATAATACTACTGAGAAATGGAACAAACTATTGAAATGCTTTTCCTTCCAATAATTCATCTTAGTCAATATGATTAATTAATATTTTTATAAGAAATTTTTGTGCCCTAATCTCTCTGCAGTCATTTTATTGCACTGTACCTAATCTCAGGGACCTGTTGTATGGGTGTTATATTGTAACAGTCTTGGATAACTTTTAAATGTCAATGTATTAATTTTATATTATTCTATATCAAATGATGGTAACCAAAACTATTAAAACAATATAATTTTACTCATTGCAGTTTCAATGCTTTAAGAGTTCAGGCATGGATTAGACAGTTGTAATCAGTCTCACCGAACTAATATCTAGGTGTTGGAAGGTCTGTGATCTAACTTGAAATTCATGTTTCTCTTCTAAATTCACTGGTTGTTATCAAAATTTAGTTTCTTGTAGCTGTGTAAGACTCTAAGCTCCTTAAGCAAATCTGCTATTCTATGCCATGTAATCTTCTCTACAACATGGCATTTTGATTCTTTAAGACAAGAAAGAAAGTTTCCCTGCTCTTTGAAGTTTTCTGACTTTTTCTTTTTGACTTCTAGGCTATATTTTAAAGGGCTCAGATTATTACTTACAACCCATTGAGAATAATTTCCCTTTTGATTAATGTAAATCGACTGATAAGGAAACTTAATCACACCTCCACAATCACTTAAACTTTGCCATATAATGCAATCTAATCATGGAATGATATTCTATCATACTCACTTGTTCCACTAATACTAAAGGTGAGAGGATTATATAGGCATGTACACAGGGGATAGACATCTTGTGTGCTCTCCTAAAATGATGCAAACCAGCAATAGACATTTTATTTCTTTCAAAGATATTTTCTGTTATTATTCCTGTGTTCTCAGAGCATTGTGATTGTCATTATGTCAGCCAAGTAAGATTGATGCCCAAGTTAAGAGAATTAATAATGTTACAATTTTAGAAAGCTTTCTTTCTAAAGAACCCAAAGCACTGCCAAATCACCTCATATTAAAATGCATGATGTAACTCAAAAAGTCATGTTCTCAATGTGATAGCAACAAACTTTTAGAACATTTCAAAAGCTGACTGATAAAATGGAAAATTAAAACATTGACTTGTTGATGAACACGTTCACTCTTGCTATATATTTCCAACTGATACCTCACAGTAGGTGAGGTATCAAAGAAGTAGAATGTTAAATCAAGTATCATGAAATTATGTACAAAATATGTATTTTATAATGTTATTATATTGTTTAAATTCTCTACCTATATTCAATATTTGCCACTTGACTATTGACTATTGTGTGTAATATGAAGTGTGTTTATGCAATATTTCTCTATTAAAAAAGATACGGTGAGACAGGGATGGCATCAGCACCAGCAGGGTGGGCCTAGATAGGCACAGCTTGGAGGGAAGGGTTTAAGCCAGGGTCGTGAGAGGACAGCCTCATCTACAAGAAACAAAACAGGGACAAGGATCCAAGATATCTCATGGAATTCCCACCATCCCCAGTGTCACCAAGAAAACAACAGCAGAAACCCACGGTCCACAGAAAGAAACAGCTTCAGGAGCTTTAATTTGAATGGAACAAATACCCGACCTACCAGAAGGGAAAGCACTGGACCAGCAGGCTCAGTTGGGCCAACAGACTCCACCTGGAGGAACACCAAGTACAGGTGTGGCATGAGAAAAACCAGGCCAAATACTGTAGGCAGCAGCTACAGCAACAGCTCCAGTGATAGGGCAGTGAGGTGAGGGAGGCGAGGGTGCCTGGCACATGCCGGGGGAGCCCGCACCTGTGGGTTCTGTGTTAGGAGAGGGGGCAAATTTCTGCAGTTCTTTTGTCATTCCTTTGTAATTGCTTTGGCCCAGCCACTTGAGAATCTTTAAAGCAGCAGGACCCACTGTTCCAAGCCATAGCCAAGCCTGAGGTCCCTGTGCCTGGTGCCCAGTAGGGCTCTATGGCTGACCCAACCCTAGCCTGGCCTTAGGACCCCTGTACCTCCCACTGTTGACCAGACCCTGCATTATGTTTTGACTCTACAGGGCTCTTCTCATGCCCAAAGAAAGAGATGGTTTGTGAATCAGAAGGACTCTGGTTACAAGACCGTACTGAATTTATCAGTCTTTGAACAGTCCTCCAGATCCCAGGGGACTCAGAGGGGACAGGGGCACTGTCCACCTGTTGGCTGCATGAGTGCGGGTGCCCACAGCTGTGGCTGGTTGGTTTTCACTGAGGTTATTTTTTCGCACCACGATTTCACCGCCATTTCTTTATCCCACCTGCTAGTGTTGGGCCTTTGCATGTATTTACTGTGCTACCATTACAAGCTGGGCTCCACTTCCTATTATTTGGGGTGGCCTGTAAGCATTTCTGTCGGTTACTATGACTAAGATTGGAATTGCTCCTCATGGAATAT
>NW_012117766.1:772183-791343 GCF_000951035.1 Colobus angolensis palliatus
CCCCCTCCTTTCCTTCTTTCCTTCCTTCCTCCCTCCCTCCCACTCTCCCTCCCTTCTCTCCTTCCTTCTCTCCTTCCTTCCTTCCTTCTTCCCTCCCTCCCTCCCTTTCTTCCTTCCTTCCTTCTTTCCTTCTCCCTTTCTTTCTTGTTTCATATGTATGTGATGTAAATAATGATTTTTTTATGTAAATATACACAGCGAGTTGATTACTACAGTGAAGCATATTAACATATACATCATCTCACAATTTTGTGTATATGTATGAGTGTGTGGTAAAAGCAACTAAAGTCAACTTTTCTGGCAAATTTCCAGTATATGATACAGTATTGTTAATTCTAGTTCTAATGCTTTACATAAGATCTCCAGACATAGTCATCATACATAATTGCAACTTGGTGCCCTTTGGCAACATCTCCCCATTCTCAACAACTGTTCTGCTCTCTGTGTCTATGTACTCAACTTTTTTCTTTTTCTTTCAGATGCGATCATGTGCATCTGATCATGTGCACTTCTTTCAGGTGAGATCATGTGCAATATTTTTATTTCTGTGTCTGGCTTTTTACACTTAGCATTATATTTCCATATGTCATTCCTATTTATAGCCATAAATACCCATGAGATTTCTTTTTTTTTTGTATTATTATACTTTAAGTTCTCGGATACATATGCACAACGTGCAGATTGGTTGCCTATGTTTACATGTGCCATGTTGGAGTGCTGCACCCATTAACTCGTCATTTACATTCGGTATATCTGTTAATGCTATCGCTCCCCCCTTCCCCTCCCCCCCAACAACAGGCCCTGGTGTATGATGCTCCCTGCCTTTTGTCCAAGTGTTCTCATTGTTCAGTTCCCACCTATGAGTGAGAACATGTGGTGTTTGTTTTTTTGTCCTTGCGATATTTTGCTGAGAATGATGGTTTCCAGCTTCATCCATGGCCCTACAAAGGACATGAACTCATCCTTTTTTATGGCTGCATAGTATTTCATGGTGTATATGTGTCACATTTTCTTAATCCAGTCTATCATTGGTGGACATTTGGGTTAGTTCCAAGTCTTTGCCTTTGTGAAGAGTGCCGCAATAAACATACGTGTGCATGTGTCTTTATAGCAGCATGACTTATAATCCTTTGGGTATATACCCAGTAATGGAATGGCTGGGTCAAATGGTATTTCTAGTTCTAGATCCTTGAGGAATCACCACACTGTCTTCCACAATGGTTGAACTAGTTTACAGTCCCACCAACAGTATAAAAATGTTCCTGTTTCTCCACATCATCTCCAGCACCTGTTGTTTCCTGATGTTTTAATGATCACTATTCTAACTGGTGTGAGATGGTATTGGATTGTGGTTTTGATTTGCATTTCTCTGATGGCTAGAGATGATGAGCAACAGTGAGAACAAAGACACAACATACCAGAATCTCTGGGACACATTTAAAGCAGTGTGTAGAGGGAAATTTATAGCACTACATGTCCACAAGAGAAATCAGGAAAGATCGAAAATTGACACTCTAACATCACAATTAAAAGAACTAGAGAAGCTAGAGCAAACACATTCAAAAGCTAGCAGAGAGCAAGAAATAACTAAGATCAGAGCAGAACTGAAGGAGATAGAGACATAAAAACCCTTCAAAAAAATAAATGAATCCAGGAGCTGGTTTTTTGAAAAGATCAACCAAATTGATAGACCGCTAGCAAGACTAATAAAAAAAGAGAGAAGAATCAAATAGGCATAACAAAAAAATGATAAAGGGGATATCACCAACGATCTCACAGAAAAGCAAACTACCATCAGAGAATACTATAAACACCTCTACACAAATAAACTAGAAAATCTAGAAGAAATGGATAAATTCCTGGACACATACACCCTCCCAAGAATAAACCAGCAAGTAGTTGAATCCCTGCGTAGACTAGTAACAGGTTCTGACAGTGAGGCAATAATTAACAGCCTATCAACCAAAAAAAGTCCAGGACCAGATGGATTTACAGCTGAATTCTACCAGAGGTACAAGGAGGAGCTGGTACCATTCCTTCTGAAACTATTCCAATCAATAGAATACCCATGAGATTTCTAAAGGGAGTTGAAGTCTTGTTTGTCCAGTGCTCCTGCTGGTCAGCAACTTCGCTGACATTTAAAATTGTGAGACTTTTTAACATTTGATGATCTGCTGATATCATAAATTCAGCACTCATTTTCCTGTGGATCATAAAGTTGAGCACTTCTTGTCTGTTATCGGACATTAAGGAATCTTCATAAAGTGTTTATTTATATTTTTTTTTCTGAAGATTGTTTTGACTATTTTTCTAGTTGATTTGGTTATTTACAATGATTGAAAACTTTTCAACAATAAACTCTCTTGGCAATTAATATGCTGCATATCTCCCATTGCTTGCATTGTGTTTTTAATCTTAGAATGTCTTTCACTGAATAGATGTTTTAAAATTTTAATATCCATTTTACCACTTCTCTCATTGTATACTGTTAGAAAATTACTGTCTTAAGTTTGCTGATACTTGAGTAAATTCATATATATACATATATAATAGAAAACACATATATATGTGTGTATATACAATAGAAAAAAGATATTCTAAATACAAACACAATTTTAAGAATTAGATTCAATAGACATAAAATTGCACTGTCAAACTGTTACAAACATATCTAAATATTATCTACTGGTCACAAAAAGTTGCTGACTGTAGCAATTATAATGAGAACAATTAGTGCATTGATCTAGTTTTTCCTTTTCTTTTTTCTTTTACTCCCTAGTGTTGTTGCTTTCTGTTTAAGAAATCCCTTACAATCCCAAGGTTATGAAGATATTCTGTTATATTTTATGTAAGACTTGCTTTTAAAAGCCTTACTTTAACTTTTCCTATTTAAGCATTGAATACATATGATTATTCAATAAGGTGTGTGTTAGTGATTTTCTTTCTCATAAATATTCAGTTGTCCTTTGTCAATTGAAAAAAGGATGAGTTTGCGTCCTTTGTAGGGACATGGATGCAGCTGGAAACCATCATTCTTAGCAAACTATCACAAGAAGAGAAAACCAAACACCGCATGTTCTCACTCATAGGTGGGAACTGAACAATGAGATCACTTGGACTCGGGAAGGGGAACATCACACACTGGGCTTATCATGGGGAGGGGGGAGGGGGGAGGGATTGCATTGGGGAGTTATACCTGATATAAATGATGAATTGATGGGTGCTGACGAGTTGATGGGTGCAGCACACCAACATGGCACAAGTATACATATGTAACAAACCTGCACGTTATGCACATGTACCCTAGAACTTAAAGTATAATAAAAAAAAAATATATATCATCCTTTCCCCAGCGCTTGTCAACACCATCTCTATCATATATGAAAGATTTATCTGTATTATATACTATGTCATTGGAGTTTATATTTTTGTGTTGGTGGTCTATGTATCTATTCTTGCATCAATAACATGCTGAATTAATTACTATAGGATCAGAATAAGTCTAGATATTTGCAAGGCAGATTTGCCCACCTGATTTTTTTTTCTTCTTGCTTTGTTCTTTATTGAGAGTCTCCCGTTTTTTACGGGGAGGCTACACAATTTTAAAACAGCTTTCAAGTTCCCCGAACATCAGTTGGGATTTTAAATGGAATTGCATTAAATTAAATGACTTTTCAGAAATTGTTGTTTTTACAATACTAAGTACTCCAATCTAAGAATATAATTTATTTATTCACTTGAACTTTCACAAACATTTAATTTTATCTATTTGTCTTATAAACACAATTCAAGTGACATATTTATATTTATTTTGTATCCAGGAACCTAGCTCAGCTTTTTTTAATTTTAGTAACTTTTTGGACATTGTTTAGGGCTTTGTAATTTGAAAATTCACTCAAGTGATATGAAAAATAATGTTTATCTCAATACATTTTTACAAGATTTCTATGATTTTTATTAATTTTCAAAATAATCACTAAAAGTCAAATAATAGGCACTATTAAAACCAAAACATATGTTGAAATGCAAAGAAAAGAGATTTCACAGATCAAGAAAACACAAAATAAATATAACAAAATTAATAAAATATTTGATCAACCATACCAGACATATAAAAGCATCAAATGAGCTTACATCACCTATTAAGTAAAAAAGGATCTTCAAATTGACTCAAGAAGTAAAACCAGTTTTTATGCTGGTTACAGAAAAGTAGTGAGAAAAAGGCTAATGTATCCAAATTGGATCCCAGACAGCTTTAAAAAGGGAAAAAGAGCGGAGATTGAGATATTGATCTAAGACAAAGCAGAGTTGTACCTCAAAAGTTCTTCAAGAAAAGATAATGTGATGTTAAAAGTCACAATTCATAATGCATATTTAATAGTTATGAATAGCTAAACTTTGAATAACATAGTTTAGCTATGTTTATTTTTATAAACCAAAACTTTAAAAGGTAGAATAGGAAATAAATATAACTTTTCTGTATCAAGAACTCACTGCTACATAGTAAGATCTCCAAACTCAGTGGCTTAAAACAAAATCTATTTATTTTGGTCATAATTTTTATTATCATGGGAATTTAAACTGGATTCAACTAGGTCCTTATATTGGGCTTGACTGCTTCATGCATTTGAGGTTAATTGATTGCAGGCTGGTTTAGAGGTCCTTATCCTAGGGCTTGGCTGACCAACAGATATCATGCCTCAACTCTTCAAATGGTTTCTTATCCTCTGTCAAGCTAATATGGGTTCATTTTCCCAGCAGAGTGAGGAGTCTGCAAAAGAACAAAAATGAACAAGAATACTTGACGCTTAGACTTGAAGAATGGTACATTTTAGCTAGTTACTTATTTTATTTGGTAAAGCAACTCATAAGACAAACCCAGGGGTTTTACATCTGAGAAGAAAAATCGTACAATCATCAATGGAGTCTGATACGGTATCTGGTTATATAAGACACAAACACCTAATGCTATCAAAACCTTTTTACTTATACGTATTTAGAAATCAAGTGAAGTGCTACAGATAAACACAGAGTTCAATGATACTATGTAACGTCTGGACTTGAGATACCAGCAAAGGATTTTCTTGGAATGTACATTTAAATAAATATCCGTATAAAGAGCAGGGATTAGAGGTGTAGTGGTTAGTGATATTGCATATAGTGAGAATGGCATATGTAGATAGACCTGGTCCGGAAAATAAAAAAGAGCATAATATGTCAAATGGACTAAAAGAAGTGTAGTAATGTAAATAAGGTGGAGGAAGTATTTAGAGAATTAGGCAGTAGGCTAAGAGCAGATTAAACAAAATTTGTTGCTCTGAAAAAAGGACATTGCATATTTCTTAATACAACTCAATAATGTTTCCTAAAAGCCTTAAATAAATAAATATATATATCAAATATATATGTGTGTGTCAAATATATATGTATATATGATACAGAAGATAAGATAAACATAGACTTAAGTAAATGATATTCAACATGCTATTATTTTTATGTAATGCGAAAGAAAGACTATACAATACAATCAATAATTAGTTAGTTAAATCATATTTATATTTTTATAAAGTATTTGGAGTAAAAAAATTCTGACAAAACATTATTTATAAACAATTATGTCTATTACATATTTTTGAGATGGGAAATGAACTCTTCCAAATTCCAAATAGACTCTAATGTTATTATATATTTAATTTTCACTGATATTCCAAATTATATTTTTGCACTTTAGATACAAACATATGTCATATATGGCTATAGGAGTCATATCTGACAAAGGCACAATTTTGCATTTGTAATATATTATGACTTATATCTTTAAGAAATTTAAACATTCTGTTTCAGTTGTTTGTACACTTAAGATGTTGGAGTGTTTTTTCTTTCTTTAATAATAATACTACAGCATATAAACATTTCAAATATTAATGTTTAAAGTAAAAATATGATAATTTTAGGAGGCCCAGATATCATATTTTATGATTTCATAGAACAATTGAAGTTTATGGAAGTTGGTACAAATTATTCATTAGAAAGCTAAGAAACAGTTAGCAATTATTTACACATTTCTTAAAAAAACAAATTTAACTTTTAATAATAATCAAGTCAACTAAAGTTATATTAGACAATTATAAATGTGATCATATTTTTTAAAATTTCAGTTTGTGGAGAGATAAATTGAATTTTTAAAACACATAATATAATTACTCATCTTTGTACTGTTTGTCAATAAAAGATTCATTGATAAATATTTTGGATAAAATTTTATATTTCTTATTTTAAATCATGATAATAAGTTATCAATATAGAAATTGTCATCAATGATAATGACAGGTAAGCTATAAATTTATTCATTTCAAACTAGAATAGCAAATACATATAATTATTTTTTGGATAATTCAGGTGACTAGAAGACTCTTAACATTGTACAGAATAAATAATAAAGTTGAATGATTCTTAAAAATAATTGTTTTAAAAAGCTACACAAAGTGCTTTTCATTTTAATATTTAAAACATTATCTCTTAGAAGTGAGATATCAATATTAAATAAACTTTCTATGTATACCTGACATTAATAATGATATTTCAAAATGATTCTACTCATTTTTTCCAATTAAAATTATCTACTTCTGTTAAGTCTAATTAAATTGAATCATAGAGCAACTCAGCTGTAAGTAATATTTTTAAGAAGGCATCTGAATTTTAAAATTAATATGCATCCATTTACATTTGACATAACAATTGTTAAAAAGTCACTTTTATTACTGATAGCTCAAAATGTAGGGAAAGAAATATTAGAATGTTATACTATTTATAGGAAAATATTGAATTCCTAAGAAAACTGAAGAGCAGATATTTGATCTTAAAGAACACTATCAATCAACCTTTTGTGCTATATCAATAAATATGTCTGTTTTCTCTTCCTCAGTTTTGGAAAATAATATATCATGGAAGTTAAGGATGCAAATGTGACTTCAAGATTTAATAACTTCCTTATCAAGACACACACACAATTTTTTACATCTTATTTTTCTCAAATGATAAAAAATTTATATATAATATATATATTATATATATATATATATGCAGCCCTTTAGTGATAGAAAGCTAATAGGTACCCAATAAAGAATAAAATACTATTCTTATTTTCATAATATTTCATTGATTTCTGAGATCTAGGAAAATCTATATATCATAGTGACATACATGAAATTTATATGTGTAATGTGAGGCATTACAGTTAATTAAGATAAACATGCTTGCAAAGTAAAACGTAACATAATTTTATGATAAAACAACCCAATAACTTAAGAGATCATTTACTATATCCATATAATCTTACAGATGAATAACCTCCTTCCAGAAATATTTAATAATTTGTAAAAATTGATAATTGACTAAAACTAAAACACAGGTATGCTAATTAATAATCTGGTATTTCTTTTATAGCTAAGATTGAGATAATATAAATATTACTCTAATTCGTTAAATGGCTCATGACAATAAGAAAATGCACTTGGCATGGTAGATGCTTTTAATAAGAATGAATGACTCAATCGATCTCATAATCAATTAATTAACAAATAACTGTTAGTTGAACATGTGCTTCATGTATAGTTTTCTATTTTATTTTAGCAAAGGCAGAAAAAATCTGTGTAGAGGAATCCCAAAACAGAAAAAAGGATTAAAGGGTAAAAAACAAATGGGAGAAATGAAATTATTATGCCACTTTAAATTTGTTTGCATTCTGTTTTCTGAGAAAAAGATTTTCATTAATGTAAAAGTCAACTGAGTTTTAAAGTGTATGGAGAATTTAACTGAGGAAAACAGTGAAATATATAATTGGCAGTTCATACAAATAAAAGTAAGCAAAAGTATACCGAGTAAGTTAATAATTTGTGTTGAAAACTATATTAAAATAGACGAGAAAATGCATAGAATTTCTTTAAATTAAATATACTATTCAAATTTAAATTTGGAGTTATTACCACAAGAACACTTAGTACTCCAATAAGACAAGGCTTCTCATATTCTGTCTGCTATTATCCTCATCATACAATTTTATACCCTTTAAAATTACCTTCATTATTCTAAGATTTGCGTAGCTTTTACTTATTATCTCATGATTCCACAGGCATGGTTCATTTCATAGAAATTATTTTCTAATTTTGTAAAGAAAAATGAGGGATAACTCTAGATTTAAGTATGGGATGAGAAATACTTAATAGGAGAATCTAAGTACAGAGTATGACATTATGAAGATTGTTTTAGTACATTTTCACACCACTCTAAAGAACTTCCCTGAGACTAGGTAATTCATAAAGGAAAGAGGTTTAATTGATTCACAGTTCCACATGGCTGGGGAGGCCAAGACATTTATATTAATGGCAGAAGGGGAAGCAGGCACCTTCTTCACAAGAGCAGAAAAGAGAAAGTGTCTAAAAAACGAACTGTCAAACACTTACCAAACCATCAGATCTCCTAAGAACTCACTCAGTTTCATGAGAAGAGCAGGGGGCAACTGCCTCCACAATCAAATCACCTCCCACCTGGTCTCTCTCTGAACACGTGGGGATTATGGGGATTACAATTCAAGACGATGTTTGGGTGAGACACAGAGCCAAACCATATCAAATATCTTATATAGACAATTTCAATTATTAGTCGTAGGTTAAAACAATAACAGTGAATATTTTGACAGTTATAGTTTAACTATGTGTAATATAATTAGTATTATTAATCTACCTTAAAGGTACATATTTTGAGAGACAGGACCTTCACTCAATGAGTAAATATGAAAAATAACATGGAAATAACCTCAAGGCTCACATGAAAAAATTGAAAGTGCTGGTAAACTTATCTTTATCAGATCCTATTAGATTAGTTTTATGTTAGCAAAATAATCTTTTATTTGCTAATATTATTCCCTTTTATCAAGTTTATTTTTTTTTATTTTTTTTATTTTTTTGTTGAGACGGAGTCTCGCTTTGTTGCCCAGGCTGGAGCACAGTGGCCAGATCTCGGCTCACTGCAAGCTCCGCCTCCCGGGTTTACGCCATTCTTCTGCCTCAGCCTCCCGAGTAGCTGGGACTACAGGCGCCCGCCACCTCGCCCAGCTAATTTTTTGTATTTTTTAGTAGAGACGGGGTTTCACCGTGTTCGCCAGGATAGTCTCGATCTCCTGACCTCGTGATCCGCCCGTCTCGGCCTCCCAAAGTGCTGGGATTACAGGCTTAAGCCACCGTGCCCGGCTCAAGTTTATTTTTGTAATTGAAACATAATACTTGTATATATTTATGGGGTACATGTGATATTTTGATACAAGCATACAATGTGTAATTTAAAAATTAGGGTAGCTGGGACATGTATCACCTCAAACACTGGCGTTAGGAATATTCCAAATAATATATTTTAGCTATTTTAAAAATATACAATAAATTATTTTTCACTATAGTTGGCCAAATGTGCAATTGAACACTTGAACTTTTTTATCGAACTGTATTTTTTCACCCTCTTTTTGTTCTCTTCTTCTTTCCCACTATATTTGCTGCTTTCTGGTAGCCACTATTCTATTCACATTAGATCAATTTTTGTAGTTCCCACCTATGAGTAGAAAATCCAATATTGTCTTTCTCTTCCTGGTTTATTTCACTTAACATGATGTCTTCCAGTTCCATCCATGATGCTACAAATGACAGGATTTCATACATTCTTATGCCTGAATATTATTCCATTATGTATACATACCACAGTTTCTTCATCCATTCTTTTAATAGACACTGAGATAGATTCCACAATTTGACTATTGTGAATATTGCTGCAATAGACATGTGAGTACAGAGAGCACTTTGATATATAATTTTCTTTCCTCTGGGCATATAACCAGCAGTGGGATTGCTGGATCATATGACAGTTCTATCTTTACTATTTTGAGGATCCTCCATACTGTCTTCCATAGTGGCTATACTTATTTACATTCCCCAAAACAGCGTACAAGTGTTTCTGTTTTTCTTCATTCTCACTAGAATCTGTTATTTTCTTTCTTTCTGATGATAATCAACTTAAATGAGGTGAGATGATATCTCATTGAAGTTTTAATTTGCATTTCCCTGATTATTAGTGGATGTTGAACTTTTTTGCATATACCTGTTGACCATTGTATATCTTGTTTTGAGAATGTCTATTCAGATCTTTTGCCAATTTTTAATTGGATTATTTGTTTTTTCACTATATAGTTGTTTGAGCTCCTTATATATTCTCGTTACTAATCCCATGTTGGATGGATAGTCTGCAAACATTATCTCCCTTTCTTTAGCCTGACTCTTCACTTTGTTGTTTCCTTTGCTGTGAAGTTTTTGGCTTAATGTAATCTCATTTGTCATATTTTTTCTTTTGTTGCCTGTGCTTTTGAGGTTTTACTCAATAAATCTTTGCCTAGACCAATGTTCTAAAATGATTCCCTAATATTTTCTTCTAGTAGTTTCATAGTTTCAGATTTGTATGTTTATGACTTTAATGTTGCTTTAATTTTTGTATATAGTGAAAGATCGGGGCCTAGTTTTCTTTTGCATACTGATATCTAGATTTTCAAGCACTATTTACTGAAGAGGCAGTCCTTTCCTCAATGTATGTTCTTGGTGTCTTTGTCAAAAATGAATTAGCTGTTAATATGTGGATTTATTTCTGTATTTTATATTGTTGCATATGTCTGTTCTTATGACAGTACCATGCTATTTTGGTTACAATAGCTTTGTAATATATTTTGAAGTCAGGTAATATCAATTAAATATTATGTGCTAAAAAAATCGGTGGGGTAATGAAGAAATTGAGATGGAAATTTTCAAAATTTCTTGAAGCAAATAAAAATGGAAACACAACATACAAATACCTATGGTATACAGCACAAGTAATACTAAGAGATATATGTATAGCAATTAGTACTGACATAAAAAGGAAAAATACTTCAAATAACCTAATTATATACTTCAAATAAGTAGAAAAGCAAGGACAAACCAAACTCAAAATTAGTAAAAGGGAAAAAAAAATAAAGATCAGAACAAAAATAAATGAAATCTAGACTAAAAAATACGAACAATGAACATAACAAAAAGTAATTTTTTGAAAAGATAAACAAAATCAACAAACTTTTAGCTAGACTAAAGAGCAAAAGAGAGTGTGGTGGTGCATGTCTGTAATCCCAGATACTTGGGAGGCTGAGGCATGAGAATCGCTTGAATCTGGGAGGTGCAGGTTGTAGAGAGCCTAGATCATGCCACTTTACACTCCAGTCTGGGCCATAGAATGAGGCACTGTCTCAAAAAAAGAAAAAAAAAAAAAAAGCAAAAGAGGACACATCTCAATAAAATCACAAACAAAAAATGGAGTCATGACAACTGATATCAAGTTTATTAATTGTGGTGATTATGACATTAACACACCATCAAGTGGAGCAATGCAAAACTTGCAGGACCAAGTGCATACATTTGCTAAAAATTTCCAAAAATCAAATTACATTATGCTCTATGAGAAAATAAACAAATTTTGGCATTTATTCATCACTATTGTGTAACAATATATTTTCTTAACTTTTAACTAAATAAAAATGACAGTTTATTCTAAATGCAAGTGAAAGCAGAATGTTTCTATAATTTATGCATGGACCTCTAAGTGATATAGGTACCTAAATGTTGTTTGTACCTTGAAATTATTTTATACAAACTTTCTTTTCATATATTTTGCTAACAAATTACAACAAAATGAATATGAGGAGAAAAAAGTTGATAACTATAAAAAATAGTATTAAAACAAAATTCCCAGTGTTACCTTCTTTTTCTACCTTTCTTATCAACTTGTGCCCAGATGATGCCTCATCTCTCCTCCAGGCAATTGTTACACAGATATGAGTAGACTACAATTTGGATAGCTAGATGAGGTTTCACATGCTACTCAGGGAGATTGCAATGGATTAATTTGAAAAAGGTGGCATTTTGCCTTACTGAAGATTGGATACATAGTGAACAATTTGAGATTTCTCTTATGTACCTTGGAACCCCTAGTTTAGCTGCTGCCAAGAGGTAGTTATTAAACCTTAATTTTAAGACTGAGGAACATGGAAATTTAATGTGAGTCAAGAAAAAATCGACAGATTTCACTCCTGAGGACCCTGGGGACAAAAACTGTGGCCTTCCCTTGAGAACTATGACACGGTGACATGTTATAAAGAATTGCTTCTCCAAGGAGTTTGTGATGCAAATAAACACATATCTTCTAAAGGTTATATAATGTTCTACCTGACATAAAAACAGACTAGACATTTCTCCTTTAAGATAACACATAGCCAGTAGCCCCTATTGCTACTTTCCTTAAATTTACACTATAATATCTATGAGAAAACACACACACAAATAATAATAATAATAATAATAATAATAGAACACTAAAAACAAAATGAGAACTAAAAGTGAACTTACTGTTAAAATTAATGATTGGGTTTCTAGTAACTAGTCAAATAAGAGAAAGAAATTAAAAATATTCAGTTTCTAAAAAACAGTTAAAACTACCACTCTAAAGAAGAAAAATATTTAGAAATCCTCATGTTCTTCTTTAATGTCTACATACTGAGTCATAATTTCATTGTCGGCCGGGCGCGGTGGCTCAAGCCTGTAATCCCAGCACTTTGGAGGTCGAGATGGGCGGATCACGAGGTCAGGAGATCGAGACCATCCTGGCTAACACGTTGAAACCCCGTCTCTACTAAAAAAGATACAAAAAACTAGCCAGGCGACGTGGCGGGCGCCTGTAGTCCCAGCTACTCGGGAGGCTGAGGCAGGAGAATGGCGTGAACCCGGGAGGCAGAGCTTGCAGTGAGCTGAGATCGGGCCACTGCACTCCAGCCTGGGCAACAGAGCCAGACTCCATCTCAAAAATAATAATAATAATAATAAAATGATTTCATTGTCTATTCTTCTATATAAAGCTTGCCACTCACAAAATTATGAGTGAGACATATGTGTCAAGATTTAGAAATTGTTGATTCTATGCTATTTTTAAAATTGAGTGAGAAGGCAGAAGTGATACCTCAAAAATCATATATATTGATAATTGTAGCTTATTTTTTAAAAAGTTTTTACTTTTCTGATTCGTAGTATCAAAATATCAAAAAATCAAGCAATAAGAATAAAGATTTTTCTCAAATTAAATGAATGTTTTATGTACCAGGGAAGTAGGCTGTTCTCAAGCTGTGCATCTGAAAGTGAAAACAGTCAGCTTATACAAAAAATATGAGCAGAATTTAAATTCAAAACCCACAAGCTAAGACATACCAAGACCTTTCATTCAGCCTCTTCAATGTCTTCATTCTGTCCATTTTCTTTATCAGCGTTGCCGCTACTGCAAAACAAAAGAATATCTTTAAATCACTAAAATAGTCTTCTGGGGAGTATGGTCGTTTAAAAAGTGTAAGTGCTCCTTTTTCTATAATCTTTCTCTGTCCAGTTTATTTGTCACACTGGAATGAAGTACTCTCTCTAAAATTCGTGTACAATTATGGCATTCTTTTTATTAAAACTTTTGAATTGTGACTCATTATTTTTAAGGATATTTGAAACTCCCTAAGAGAATTTGTGACTCCTGTATTATATGGATCATTTTTTAAATCATTTCAGTCACACATTTTCTGCTAAAACAGTATGGTAGGCAAAACAATGTCTCTTCACTCCTGCAGAAATGTTCACATCCCGATTCCCCAAACCTGTGTGTCTGTTACTTCAGATGGAAAAATGGACTTCCTAGGTGTTATTAAATTAAGGGCCCTGAGGCAGGGAGATTAACCTGAATTATCTGGCTTTACTCAATACAATTGCATAAATCCTTTAAGATGGATGCAGAAAATTTAGAGTTGGAGAAGGATATATAATGATGACAGAAATAAAGGTGAAGGGAAAGAGGCAGAAAACCATTTTGAGATTTCTGACTTTCAAAACTGAGAGAGAACACATTTGTGCTGTTTTAAGCCACTAGAGTTGTGGTTTGCTATGGCAGCAATAGGAAACTAATGTACCTGATAAATGCAAAAAGGCAAAGGAAAAAAAAAAGGAACTAAATCAATTCTATGAAACAATAGAAGATCTGAGACAGGGGATTAAATAGGAGAAACTGAAACAGAAGAATTCATAAACATTTTGGAGAAAAAAAATAAGGAGGGCCTAAATAAATGAATAAATACCTCATGTAAATGAATTGGTAAAGGCAATATTTTTAAGATTTAAATTCTTACCAAATTAATATATATTTAATATAGTCCTAATAACAATTTCAAATGTTATTTATATTAATTGGCAAAGTAATCCTACAATGTATATGAAAATATAAATGATCTGGAGTAACCAGGATAATCTTGAAAAACAGAAAATTAATACCAACAGACTCTAAGACTTATTATAAAATTGCAATAATTGAGATAGAACTAATGGGATAGAAGTGTTAGCCTAAAATAGTGTATAGAAACAGACTCACAAATACATAGTCATTTGATTCTCAAGCAAGTCACTAATTCAGTTCAGTGGACAGTAATATATTTTTCACAAAATTGTGGTGGAGTAACAGAATATTATTGGAAAACCATAAATATTAACTATTTCATGGCATAGTCAAAAATATTTTTTCCATGAAAGCTAAAACCATGATGTTTTTAGGGAAAAAAAGGAAAGAGAAAAAAACTGTGCAGCTTTGAGGAAGGCTAAGACATTTTAGATAACATGTAACACCATTAATTTAAAAATATCTATGTAAAACTAGCATCTAGAACATTAAGAACATCTTCATCACCTATGATATTTCACTCATAATTCTCTCTCTTATATAAATATCAAAGGACTAACCACCATTCTGATTTATTTGTACCAAAGATAGTGTTTTATGTTGTTGAAATTCTTGTAGATAATGCTATACAGTATGCATTCTTTTGTATTTGGCATTTTTTCAATGTGTTTTCAAAATTAATCCATACATTATTCTGTGTAATAGTAGTTCCTTAATTTTTATCACTGATTAGTATTCCATTGTATGAATATACCACAATTTGTTAATTCATTCTTGTTTGTGGATATTTGGGTCATTTTCATTTTTAGATTACTATAAATAAGACTACTATAAATGCTATTGAGCAAGAATTTTTATATGTGAACACTAGTTTTCCTTCTTCTTGGATAAACACCTAGAATAATAATTACTGAGTCACAGAGTACATGCATCTTGAACTATACAAAAATCTGTTCAACAGTTTGCCAAAGTGATTTTTCTATTTTATACTTCCATCAGCAATATGTGAGCTTTTTCATGCTTCCTAAACTTGATGTTGTCTGTTTTATATATTTTTTTATTTTAGTCATGCTAGTGGTTCTGAAATATGGTTTTAACTTGCATTTTCCTTAAGGCTAATTATGTAGATTACATTTTTGTGAGTGTATTGGCCATTCTTCTTCATGTTGTTGTGAAATATCTGCTTAACTCAGTTGCCCATTTTTTCTGGCATTTTAATTCTTGAATAATAAGTCCTATATAGATTTATTCGATATTTATAATAAGAATATATTATCTATAATCCGTGACTTGCTTACTTATTACCCATATGGAGAACAAAAAATATTGAACTTTGATAAAATCCAATTTGTAATTTTGTATTCTTTATTATCATTGATTTGGTATTGTAGCTCCAGAAACTGCCCACCTCAAAATTATATAGACATTTATACTATCTTTAGAAATCTTCTGATCTATGGTTTTAAATTTAGATCTATTATCTCTTCAATGCTTTTTGTTTCATTTGATATAGGGGTTGAATGGTACATTTTGGTATTGGGCGCACATAAATTTCATCATAATTTGTTAAAAATATTTCTTCTATTGAATTAAATTTGTATTCTGACTGAAAAGCAATTGACTTTATACATGTGGCCTTATTTCTCTGCAATTTATTCTATTCTACACCTTCCACTACCTCACAGGGACACCCTTCTCATCCTACTTCAGCTCTGTCTCTCCTTACAGGGGAAATTTTCCTTACATTAATCAGGCTTTAATATTTCACAATGGACTAAAACTTTTTTTCTCCCTGTGGACTCTTTCTGATTCTACTTTGGTTCTGAAAACCCTCTGTAGGTCATCATGACTAATCACTACCTATCAGTACAGTGAACACTCACATGTTCTGCTAAACATAAAGGATTTTGCACTTACACTTTTTAAATGGCCATACTCCCCAGAGCAATTTATCGATTCAACACTATCCTTACCAAACTACCAATGACATTTTTCACAGAAATAGAATAAATTCTTCTGAAATTTATATTTCTAGGAATAGAATCACATCTTTTGGTAAGAGATAATTTGACTTACTCTCTTTTTATTTAATGTGGTTTATTTCTTTCTCTCACCTGAATGTTCTGGCTAGGACTTACAGAGCTGTACTGAATAGGAGTGGTTAGAGTGGACCTCTTTGTCTTGTCCCAGTTCTCTAGAGAAATGCTTCCAGCTTTTGCCCATATAGTATGATGTTGGCTGTGGGTTTGACATAGATGGTTCTTATTGTTTTGGTGTATGTTCCTTTTATTCCTAGGTTGTTTGATGGTTTTTAGCATGAAGGGGTGTTGATTTCATTGAAAGCATCTCCTGCATCTATTGAAATGACCATGTATTTTTGTTTTTACTTTAGCTTAAGTAGTCAAACACATCTATTGATTTGCATATGTTAAACCAACCTTGCATCTCAAGAATAATGCCTACTTGATTGTTGTTGATTGACTTGTTATGCTGCTGGATTTGGTTTGCTAGTATTTTGTTGAGGATTTTCGTCTCTGTGTTCATCAGGGATTTTGGATGGAAGTTTTCCTTTTCCGTTGTGTCTTTACCAGGTTTTGGTTTCAAAATGAGGCCGGGCTCATAGAATGCATGAGAGAGGAGTCCCTCCATCTCAATCTCTTGAAATATTTTCATTAAGGCTGACACCAGAATTTTCTTTATATGTCTGGTAGAATTTGGCTGTGAATACATCTGGTCCAGGGCTTTTTCTGTTTGGTAAGAATATTTTTGTAGTATTATACTTTAATTTCTAGGGTACATGTGCACAACATGCAGATTTGTTACATATGTATACATGTGCCATGTTGGTGTGCTGCACCCATTAACTCGTCATTTATATTAGGTATATCTCCTAATACTATCCCTCCGCCCCGCCCCGACCCCACAACAGGCCCCGGTGTGTGTGACCTTCTCAGCCCTGCATCCAAGTGTTCTCAATTGTTCAATTCCCACCTATGAATGAGAACATGCGGTGTTTGGTTTTTTTTGTCTTTGCAATAGTTTGCTGAGAATGATGGTTTCCAGCTTCATCTATGTCCCTATAAAGGACATGAACTCATGCTTTTTTATGGCTGCATAATATTCCATGGTGTATATGTGCCATATTGTCTTAATCCAGTCTATCATTGATGGACATTTGGTTTGCTTCAAAGTGTTTACTATTGTGAATAGTGCCACAATAAACATGTGTGTGCATATGTCTTTATAGAAGCATGATTTATAATCCTTTGGGTATATCCCCAGTAATGGGGTGGCTGGGTCAAATGGTATTTCTAGTTCTAGATGCTTGAGGAATTGCCACACTGTCTTCCACAATGGTTGAACTAGTTTACATTCCCACCAACAGTGTAAAAGTGTTCGTATTTCTCCACAATGTCTCCAGCATTTGTTGTTTCCTGACTGTTTAATGATCGCCATTCTAGCTCGTGTGAGATGTTATATCTCATTGTGGTTTTTATTTGCATCTCTCTGATGGCCAGTGATGATGAGCATTTTTTCATGTGTCTGTTGGCTGCATAAATGTCTTATTTTGAGAAGTGTCTGTTCATATCCCTTGCCCACTTTTTGATGGAGTTATTTGTTTTCTTTTCTTGTAAATTTGTTTGAATTATTTGTGGATTCTGGATATTAGTCGTTTGTCAGATGAGTAGTTTGCAAAAATTTTCTCCCATTCTGTAGGTTGCCTGTGTTCGCTCTGATGGTAGTTTCTTTTGCTGTGCAGAAGCTCTTTAGTTTAGTTAGATCCCATTTGCCAGTTTTGGCTTTTGTTGCCATTGCTTTTGGTGTTTCAGACATGAAGTCCTTGCCCATGCCTACATCCTGAATGGTATTGCCTAGGTTTTCTTCTAGGGTTTTTATAGTTTTAAGTCTAACATTTAAGTCTTTAATGCATCTAGAATTAATTTTTGTATAAAGTGTAAGGAAGAGATCCAGTTTCAGCTTCCTACATGTGGCTAGCCAGTTTTCCCAGCACCATTTATTAAATAGGAAATCCTTTCCCCATTTCTTGTTTATGTCAGGTTTGTCAAAGATCAGATGGTCATAGATGTGTGGTATTATTTCTGAGGGCTCTGTTCTGTCCGTTGGTCTATATCTCTGTTTTGGTACTAGTACCATGCTGTTTTGATTACGGTAGCCTTGTAGTACAGTTTGAAGTCAGGTGGCATGATGCCTCCAGCTTTGTTCTTTTGGCTTAGGATTGTCTTGGCAATGCGAGTTCCTTTTTGATTCCACATGAACTTTAAAATAGTTTTCTTTTTTTCCAATTATGTGGAGAAAGTCATTGGTAGCTTGATGAGGATAGCATTGAATCTATAAATTACCTTGGGCAGTATGGCCATTTTCATAATATTGATTCTTCATATCCATGAGCATGGAATGTTCTTCCATTTGTTTGTGTCCTCTTTTGTTTCATTGAGCAGTAGTTTGTAGTTCTCCTTGAAGATGTCTTTCACATCCCTTGTAAGTTGGAATCCTACTTATTTTATTCTATTTGAAGCAATTGTGAATAGGAGTTCATGCATGATTTAGCTCTCTGTTTGTCTGTTATTGGTGTATAAGAATTCTTGTGATTTTTGCACATTGATTTTGTATCCTGAGACTTTGTTGAAATTGCCTATCAGCTTAAGGAGATTTTGGGCTGAGAAGATGGAGTTTTCTAAATATACAGTCATGTCATCTGCAAACGGACTATTTGACTTCTTCTTTTCCTAATTGAATGCTCTTTATTTCTTTCTCTTGCCTGATTGCCCTAGCCAGAACTTCCAACACTATGTTGAATAGGAGTGGTGAGAGAGGGCATTCCT
>NW_012117766.1:791393-796591 GCF_000951035.1 Colobus angolensis palliatus
TGCCTGATTGCCCTAGCCAGAACTTCCAACACTATGTTGAATAGGAGTGGTGAGAGAGGGCATTCCTGTCTTGTGCCAGTTTTCAAAGGAAATGCTTCCAGTTTTTGCCCATTCAGTATGATATTGACTGTGGGGTTTGTCATAAATAGCTCTTATTATTTTGAGATATGTCCCATCAGTAACTAATTTATTGAGAATTTTAGCATGAAGGGCTGTTGGATTTTGTCAAAGGCCTTTTCTGCATCTATTGAGACAATCATGTGGTTTTTGTCTTTGGTTCTGTTTATATACTGAATTTCGTTTACTGATTTGCCTATGTTGAACCAGCCTTGCATCGCAGAGATGAAGCCCACTTGATCATGGTGGATAAGCTTTTTGATGTGTTGCTGGATTTGGTTTGCCAGTATTTTATTGAGGAGTTTTGTATCAATGTTCATCAAGCATATTGGTGTAAAATTCTCTTTTATGTTGTGTCTCTGCCAGGTTTTGGTATCAGAATGATGCTGGCCTCATAAAATGAGTTAAAGAGGATTCCCTCTTTTTCTATTGATTGTAGTAGTTTCAGAAGGAATGGTACTAGCTCCTCCTTGTACCTCTGGTAGAATTCAGCTCTGATTCCATCTGTTCCTGGACTTCTTTTGGTTGGTAGGCTATCAATCATTGCCTCAATTTCAGAGCCTGTTACTGGTCTATTCATGGATTCAACTTCTTCCTGGTTTAGTATTGGGAGGGTGTATGTGTCTAGGAATTTATCCATTTCTTCTAGATTTTCTAGTTTATTTGCATAGAGGTGTTTGTATTATTATCTGATGGTAGTTTTTATTTCTTTGGGACCAGTGTTGATATCCCCTTTATCATTTTTTTATTGTGTCTATTTGATTCTTCTCTCTTTTCTTCTGTATTAGTCTTGATAGTGGTCTGTCAATTTTGATCTTTTCAAAAAAAAAAATCAGCTCCTGGATTCATTGATTTTTTGAAGGGATTTTTACATCTTTATCTCCTTCAGTTCTGCTCTGATCTTAGTTATTTCTTGCCTTCTGCTAGCTTTTGAATGTGTTTGCTCTTGCTTCTGTAGTTCTTTTAATTGTGATGTTAGAGTGTCAATTTTAGATCTTTCCTACTTTCTCTTGTGGGCATTTAGTGCTGTAAATTTCCCCCTATACACTGCTTTAAATGTGCCCCAGAGATTCTGGTATGTTGTGTCTTTGCTCTCATTGGTTTCAAACAATGTGTTTATTTCTATCTTCATTTCATTATGTACCCAGTAGTTATCCAGGAGCAGGTTGTCTAGTTTCCATGTAGTTCAGCAATTTTGAGTGAGTTTCTTCATCCTGAGTTCTAGTTTGGTTGCACTGTGGTCTGAGAGACAGTTTGTTATAATTTCTGTTCTTTTACATTTGCTGAGGAGTGCTTTACTTCCAACTACTTTGTCAAAATTTTGGAATAAGTGACACCCCACTGTCAACATTAGACAGATCAGCGAGACAGAAAGTTAAAAAGGATATCCAGGAATTGAACTCAGCTCTGCGCCAAGCAGACTGAATAGACATCTGCGGAGCTCTGTTTGGTAAGATGTGCTATTATTGTTTCAAAATCTGAACTTTGTAAGATTTTTTATCATTATTTCAAAATCTGAACTTGTTATTGATCTGTTTAAGATTTCAGCTTCCTGGTTTAGTCTTTGGAGGATGTATGTTTCCAGGTACTCATCTGTTTCTTCTAGGTTTTCTAGTTTGTGTGAGCAGAGATGTTCTTAGCCTCTGAAGGTTTTCTGTATTTCTGTGGTTGCAGTGGTAATGCCCTCTTTATCATTTCTGATTGTGTTTATTTGTGTCTTCTTTCTTTTCGACTATTTTTAGTCTAGCTAGGAGCCTTTTTTTTTTTTTTTTTTCCAAAAGCAAACTTTCAGTTTCTTTAATCTCTTGTGTATTTTTTTACATCTCAATTTTGTTCAGTTCACCTCTGGCTTGGGCTATTTCTCTTTTTCTTCTAGCTTTAGGGTTGATTTGTTTTTGTTTTTCTATTTCCTCTAGGTGTGATGTTAGGTTGTTAATTTGTGATCTAACTTTTTTTTTAATGTGGATATTTAGTACTAAAAGCTTTCCTCTTATCAGTACTTCAGTTGTGTCTCAACGATTCTGGTATGTTGTATCTTGGTTTTGATGGTTTCAAAGAATTTCTTGATTGCTGCCTTAATCTTATTGTTTAGTCCCACATCACTCAAGATCTGCTTGTTTAACTTCCCTGTAATTGTATGGTTTTGAAAGATATTCCTGAAATTGATTTCCATTTTTATTTTGTGCTGTGCTCTAAGATTGAGATTGTGGTTAATATGATTTCAGTAATTTTAAATTTGTTGAAAATTGCTTTATCCTTTATGATTGACAGAGTATGTGCCATATGTTGATGAGAATAGCATATATGCTGTTGCTTTTATTGGGTGGAGTGTCCTGCAGATGTCTGTGAGGTACATTTGTTGAAGTGTAAAGTTTAGGTCTCGAATGTCTTTGCTAGTTTTCTGCATCAACAATCTCTTGAATACTATCGGTGAGGTGTTGATGCCTCCCACTATTATCATGTGGTTATCTAAAGCTCCATTGTTGTATGCATATACATTTAAGAAAGTTAAATTTTCTTGTTGAATTGAACACTTTATCATGTAATGCCCTTCTTTGTCCTTTTTAATCATTGTTGGTTTAATATCTGTTTTGTCTAAAATTAGAAGAGCAACCTCTGCTTTTCTTTATTTTTTTTGTTTGATAGGTTTTGCTCCATGCTTTTACTTTAAGTCCATGAGTGTCCTTCCATGTGAGGTGAGTCTCTTGAAGACAGGATAAAGTTGGGTCTTGCTTCTTAAACTAATGTGTCACTCTGTGCCTTTATTTGGAGGATTTATCCCATTCACATTTAAGGTTAATATAGATAAATTGTGAATTTGATCCTGTAATTGTGTTAGTTGGTTGTTATTTAGAGTTGATTGTGTACTTACTGTATTGTACCCACAGTCTATGTACTTAACTGTGTTTATGTGGTGGTTCATAATATTATTTCATTTCCAAGTTTGGCACTCCCCTAAGAACCTATTGTATGGGTCTGGTGATACAAACTTACTTTAGTATTTACTTGTCTTAAAGAATTTTATTTCTTTTGCACTTATGAAGCTTAGTTGGTCAGGTTATGAAATTCTTGACTGGAATTCATTTTCTTTAAGAATAACTCCCCCTAATCCTTTCTGGCTTGTAGAGTTTCTACTGAAAATTCCACTGTTAGCCTGGTGAGGTTTCCTTTGTAAGGTGATATGCCCCTTATCTCTAGCTATTTATAATATTTTTTTTCTTCCGCATTGACCTTGGAGAATCTGATGTCTATGTGTCATAGAGATGGTGCTCTTGTACTGTTTCTCACAGGGGTTCTCTAAATTTCTTGAATTTGAATCTAGCTCTCTCTGGCAATGTTAGGAAAATCTTCATGGACAATATTTGCAAACATGTTTTTTTCCAAGTCCCTTACTCTGTCTCCCTCTCTTTCAGACATGCCAGTGAATCACTAATCTTGGTCTCCTCACATAATCCCAAATTTCTCAGAGGCTTTAGTCATCCATTTTTATTATTTTTGCTTTGCTTTTGTATGACTGAGTTGATTTGAAGTACCAGCCTTTGAGTTCTGAGATTTTCTCTTTAATTTAATTTATTCTGCTGTCAATACTTCTGGTGGTACTACACAATTATTAAAATGAATTTTTCAGCTCTAAAATATCAGTCTTTTTAGCGGTTATTTCATCTTTCAGTTCCTGAATCATTTTACTGTATTCGTTAGATTCCTTGGATTAGGTCTGCACTTTCTCCTGATTCTTAATGATCTCCATTGCCATGAAAAGTCTGAGTTCTATGTCTGTCACTTTAGCTATTTCAGTTTGGTTAAGAACTGTTCCTGGGAGGCTCGTGTGGTCGTTGGAGGTAAGAAGGTACTCTGGCTTTCTAAGTTGTCATAGTTCTTGTGCTGGTCTTTTCTCATCTGTGTGGGTTGATGTTCCTTTAATGTTTGAAGTTGCTGTCCTTTGGATGGAGTTTGTTATTTTATATTCTTTGATGCCCTCAAGGATTTCACTGATATAAGTCAAAAGCTCAAGGGCATCAAGAGTATAAATGATATAAGTCAGGTTGGTTGATTGGCTTTTGATATGGTTTGTCTGTGTCCCCACCTCAATCTCATCTTGAATTGTGACTCCCACAATTCCCACGTGTCATGGGAGAAACCCAATTGGAGGTGATTGAATTACAGGGATGGGCCTTTCCTGCACTGTTCTCTTGATAGTGAACGAGTCTCACGGGACGTGACGGTTTTAAAAATGGGGATTTCCCTGCACAAGCTCTTTGCCTGCTGCCATCCATGTAAGATGTGACTTGCTTCTCCTGCCTTCCACCACGATTGTGAGGCCTCCCCAGCCATGTGGAACTGTAAGACCAATAAACCTCTTTCTTTGGTAAATTGCCCAGTCTCATATATGTCTTTATAAGCAGCATGAAAACGGACTAATGCAGCTTCATTTCTGGTTAATTTTAGGTGTCAAAGGCTTAGCTCAGCACTCCTGGGATGTGTACTTTAACCTGGGGTGCTATGATTAGGTCCATGGCTTTGTTTTCTTGCTCCTTGTGCTTAAACATCTGCTATACTGTGAGGCCCATGGTGTTCCTGGTTCACTGGTGATAACACTCAAATTGGGTGACCTGGGGAGATGATGCTGGCAATAGTGCTCTACTGAGGCAGCAGTAGCAGGGTCTTCACTTGCGAGAAGCAGCAAGTTGGCAGTGTCCTAGAGTCTGTACACATATATGTGTGCCAGTAGCAGTGGCATGTCAGGAAGGGCAATGAGATGCATGCATTCGTGTGTGCCAGGAAAGCAGTGAGTGCAGGCTGCAGTTGATTGCATGTCGGCAAAGTAATAGGGCAACGCTTTGGGCATGTACATGCCGGTACAGGCCTGTCTGCAAAAGTTCTCTGATGGTTTTGTGGGGTCTGTCAGTGTAAGAGCTATGTTAGTAGCTGCTGGGAAGTGCCCCAGTTGGGCATCTGAGGCTGTACTAAAATTGGATGCAGCCAGACAGGAATCCTAAGAGAGGCCAGAAAATGGTGGGGGTACTCAGATCAGCCTGGCCCCGTCCCATGGGCAAGATAGCCCTGCTCTGTTCAGACCCAAC